>NC_056732.1:527508222-527755722 GCF_019279795.1 Protopterus annectens
GTTGTGTGTGCGTCTTTAGTATGACGCATGCAAAGACTCACTACACGTATAGTGTATCCTTAAAGTAGAAATGTGCCTTTTTGGCGGCACATTTTCCATTTAAACAAAAGCATTTTTGAACGCTTTTTCTTTCTTTTTTTTTTTCAGAAAACATTTTTGGTGCCAGTTTGGATTGTGTTTTAAAACGGGAGGGCATGCGCCCCTGTGCCAAGGCCTAAATCTGCCACTGTATAGTGTTAGTTGACAAAGAACAGTGGCAGAAGGTAAAACAGCTTTTAAAAGTCAGAGATGTGAGATACTTATTTTGCTGTACTTATAAGCAGAAAATATGGCAGAAAGAAGTGTCTAATAGGTTTTAAAGCTATTAGTCCTACAGAGGAGCACTTTGTTTCTGCGTGGTGTCGGTAGCTCTTAACTGTCCCTAATTTAGCAGAACTTCTCTGATTTTGCTCCATATTTTTTGCCTGTCCTTTGTAAATATTTTGTCTATTTTGTTATATTACTGAGTGTTACAGTCAGTCAATGCATATTAGAGTTTCATAGTTATTATTCAGAAAACGAATGCTGATGCAAAACCTGTTGTTCTGTTAACTTTTTAAAGTGAATTAGGTCAACATTTAAAATCTTTCCCTAATGTCGATCCTCTGTCTTCTCATTATTTTTGGATTTGTCCAGAATTCATAAGTAAAGAAGTTGAGAGGTATGCTACTCTCTGAATGACAGTGCTAAGTCTTTACTGGATTTCAAAGCCAGTAAAACACATTAGGTTCCTATACTTTCTCTCTCTCTCTTTTTATAACTGGCAGATAAAGCTCCATGCAGTATGTAGAATGATGTGTATTGAACAAGTTTTTTCTTTATAATACAGCATTTTTTTCCCAACATTTTGCCAGACACTTCTTATTCATTCATTGTGAAACCATGTTTGTATCAGTAATATGATAACTTTAATGCAACATGTCATCTAAGTTTATATCAGGTCTGGATTCTGCCACAGAATTAGAATGTATCATCGTAATGGAATTATTCTGCTAATAGAAGCCATTAATCAGTATTACTAAAGGAAATCTGTTCATGCCACCTATTTTGGCCGTACAATTTCATAATAATTCTGTATTTATAAATTATGTAACTGGCAGACAGAATGACCCTGTGGAAGTGGGAAAAGTGCATTTATGTTATTAATGAAATGAATATATTTTTAGTAAGCTAAATTTAAACCACATTGTTTAAGTTGCTTTGAATTTGTGGGGAAAATGAATTATCTGTTTTACAGTACCTGCTCTGCCATAAAAGTGAAACATTTTGCTTTTAATTTTGCACAGCCAGAGTCGATAAACCGTACAAAGACACATTTTCAATTCTGCCCCCATTAAAGAAGCTATTTTTTAAATTTAAGTATGGGAAATTTGTGGTGGAACCCTTTTTAAAGGCAGGAAGAAAACTGAAAGTCACTAGGATGTAGGGGTCCTATCTGTTACATAAACTCACCCATGCTGTAGCCTTTCATCATATCCTTGATAGGGTGTCAGTCTCAAAGGACATTTCTGGGGAATGGAAAACCGAGAGAAAAAAGTGACAAGTGTATTCACAAGTATAGCTGTAAGACTGAAGTGTAGAGATATTTATATAGTTTTGAATGGTGTACAGAGAACACATCTTAAAGACAGGTTTCACAGAAATTTGAGTGTTAATGGTTTCAGACATGCATTGTACAGCTTAGCATAAGAGACCCTGGAGATTTAATTTAGTTTGTTTACTGAGAAAAAAAATCTTTGGGTCTATATGCGTGCTTGTGTGAGGAATTCCTATGAAATTTATATTTGAACAGCTTTTTTAATCTGTGTGCATTTGAATTTAAGGAAGCAGTTGTATAAAATGGCTTAGTTAGTTTGATCTTAAACTGCTTTCTGCTCATATCAGGAATGCTCACTGTTTTGCCTGTTAACCTTGATAAATCCCTGTCCCTTTGTTCAATTTTTGTAGGCTTGAAATTTACTGCCGTGAGCTCACGCAGAGATTTGATGATGTATGGATTGTCTCTGGGCCCCTGACTTTACCTCAAGTTAGGGAAGATGGGAAAAAAACTGTTACATATCAGGTAAAACACACATTTTGTTTCAAGTTTGTACTTCATCATTCTTAAAGATTTTTCCTTTATTAGCTTATGATTGCATCACTTATATTTAAAATCTAATTTAACAGATGTTTCTTTAAAATGTTACATACTTTTAAGTGGCATGTGGCTGTTTGTGCAATTGAATTAAATGTTGTTCTTGTGTTTAATGTCAGGAATTGGAAACACATTGCTAAAACAATGAGATTACCCTTTGAAGTTGTATGCTGTAACACTGATTTATGTTGTCATTTTGCAGCACTTCATATGTTGCAGCTAAATCGATTGCTGTATACATTATCAGAGAACTATGAATGCACTTTGCAGTCTAAAGGATGCACCTCATGAGTGAGCTTGCTGGAATTTTGTTAAAACGTAATTCTAACAAACTGCAATTCACTGTACTGGTTTAATATGTTTAATACATATCTAAGATTAGTTGGTTGTCACTTCCAAAAGTCTTAACTGGTTGATGTATAGAGGAGATGATCTTTACAGTACTGACTCTTGGGAGCCGCAAGGCCATCCTGGATGCCAGAGCTTTAACACTCCCTGTCCTTGCTTGGCAGATTCCCTCCCCTGCCACAATCAGGATACCAGTGTTATAAAGGGCAGTCTGACACTGCCATTTTCATTTCTTTCTTGCCATATTTCAGTGAAAACCTCATGCACATCAGTTGCTTTGCCAGTCTGTTGAGCTGGCTGCAAGCCAGAATTTCATTTAAGTACCCCATTAGGGAAACTTCTTATATTCAGATTGTTTTTTGCAGCTGTAGGTGCATAAAGTTAATAATTGCTTGAAGTGTCGGAAGCAAACTCCACACATGGATTTCCATAGTTTTTTTTACTTTTCTGCCTAGAACCAGAGTACAATATGGCTGATTGCCACCAGTTCATTTATTTTAACCAATAGATGATTAAGAGCTGTGCTGAGTCCCTCCAAAAGTGTTTGTCTTAGAGCTCTTGTGGTTGTTCTACGCATGTTCTATGCTAAAACCTGCACACATTTTTCTTTTGATGCTAGTTTCTACTATGTTTGCCTACAGCATTACTGTTTATAACATGTTTTAGTTTTATGTTGCTTTACTGCTTTTTATTCCTGTTACATTAGTTTAATTTTGGAGCTTTTCTCCCCGGGCCTCTACTGAAAATGGACATGTATCCAGTTAGACTAGCCCGGTCAACAAATGTAAAATAAAATAAAATGTCATCTGTTGGTCCTTTGATTTCCTCAACAAGAAAAAAAAGAGAAGTCTGCTGTGGAGAAGCTCATCTGGGGAGGATAACTATACTGTCTCTTTGTCTGATGTTTCTCTAGGCTCAAGGTTACTGGTATTGGTGAAATGCTTTTGCAGCCCCAGACACAGAGCTTCCTTTGCCTGAGGCCTCTGATGCTACCTTCTGGAGGCCGCCATGCTGTCATTCTCTGGTACCACCTTTTTATCCTAATCGTTTTTGTTGTTTTTGTTGTTGTTCATCAACCATATAGCCCCCATGCAGTCACAGGCCTTATACACGTGAGTCGAGATTTATGAAGGGGAAACCAGTATCCCTAGGATCATATTCAGAGTGGAAGTTGAAGGGGACTGTATAGATGTCTTGGTTGCCTGCCCATGTCTGAGGCATCTAAGCCTGACAACACACCCAAGACGAGACCAATAACTGAATAGAAAGTGGTCATTGTTCAATTTACCCTAGCCCCTGCTGATTGAGTCTTAGTCCTGAAATGCCTTTTCAGTTGGTTTGGACTTCATATGACATCAAGGCATTTAGCATTAGGACCTCTGGTTTGTATGGGAACAATTAACATCGCTACCCTTTGAGTCTGTTGCTTCCACCACTACTAGGTTGTTCTCCTGGAGGACTGTCCTTTTGGTAGCCTTGACATCAGCCAGACAAATTTGTGAATTTTTTGTCCTTATGCAGAGAGAAATCTTCCTATTTCCTCATAAGAATGTGGTCCCCCGTGTACTGCTTCTTCATGTGTATAGTGGTTACGGAACTCCCTTAAAGGAGGCAGTTCATTTACCAGACTTTTCTCCTCTTCATAAAACAAAGGTGAAAGATGTTTACATTCCCTTAATGTACACAGTAAGCTCATATTCTGTCTGGACCAAACCAAACTAATTATAAAGCCAAAGTAGCATTTTGTAGTCTTGCAAAAGGAAAAATATAAGCCTGTCACAAACAGATAGTTTCAAAGTATATTGCCACTGGCATTGCATTTTGTTACCATCACCATGGAAAGTGAATTCCTGAAAAGGTTAGAGCTTATTGTACTAGGACCATGGTTAGCACCACAGCTCTCTTTTGGTGGTGGTGGGGAAACTATCCAGGTCATCTTGGAAGCAGGTACATGGTTTTCTGTCTGTACGGGCATGTCTAGGGCCAGGACAGGGTTTTTCATGGCCATTCTTCCAGGTCTGGTGTCACTTGCTTTCTCCAGAGTTCAACCACCCTTTCATACATAGATTTGTGAGTCATTACCACAACAGTAAATTGTGATGTACATACTTAGCATAATTGTAGATGTTTGAGTAGATTCACTGTTGCAGCACCAGCTCCTTCCCTCCATTGTCCCTCTCTATTACTTTTTAGTGTACCCATTGCACCCCCCCCTTAAGTTTTACTTCTTTTTCCGATGCCTCCCCAACCTTTTTTAATGTCACAAATCATCCTTGGGTAGGTCATGCACCAGACCCCAGGTATTTGTGCCATCTATTCTGTGGCAAGAAAGACCTGAAATCCGTGCCAGCTGACTACCCTTTATACCACTGATGCCCTGACATTGGTAGTGATAGGTGAAAGCTTGGGTATTTGCGTGGGTCTTTGGGCTCCTTCAGGCAGGAATCCCATGAGTCAGCATTGCAACAGTGAATCCTGTCAGTCACCTACACTTATGGTTAATTCCTAACACAACTGTACTTTCCATCATGGCACATTTGTATAGGCATATGGCTTTACAGTCTGCTGTACACATGCTTTGTAAATGTCCAGAGTTGTCGGCTACATTTAAAGCAGTAGTCATCCTGTTGAACTGAATTTAGAAACCCTCATTTCATTGCTTTGATGTTATAAATTGTTGTCAAGCATACAGTGGTTAAAGAAAGACTATTGGACTACTTAGTAGTTTTTTTAGCTTTAACATAAAGATTTTTTTTGATGGGCCTTGTGGTTGGGTATTTCCTCTCTGCCTTTCAGTATTTGGAATAATTTTTTAACAAGTTCCTATGCTTGGAAATGGACATTCACCCATTATGCCATGTGTTGACTACATACATGCACTCTTTTCCCATGTCTGTCTTACCTTGAAAACTCTGTACCATTTTTAGAGTTAATAACTTTACTGAAAATAAGAAAACATTGCAGTAGACTACAGTCAAATGTAACACCATCCACATACAATTTAACTTACAAAAAAAGTCATTTTAAAAGTATTTACAACACCTAGATGCTAAGAAAAATAAATCAAACTAACATTAATCTTTTCCCATATTTAAATTGCAGTTGACCACTTATACGAAGCATAGAACATCAGTCTTTTACCTCCCATCCCTGCCCACAAGTTCCTCTTCTTGCTGTCCTTCATTGTCTATCAACTGAATCCACCATCACCATTTATTTAAATAAGTCCATCTCCTCTCCCTTTGCCTAACTTGTATTTCCTTATGTGCTAGTTCTGCTGTATGTTGTCTAACTTCCTGAATAGTTGGTGGGTACTATGACTTCTATTTCTAAGGTATTGCTTTTTTTTCTATCCAAACTGTTATCTGCACTAATCTCTGACAGGCTTTTGGAATATCTCCCACCCATCCTAGCAAAAAGATTATTTTTGAAGAATCTCCATCCTTTTTCTGCACACTATTTATTGACTAATATATTAAAAAGTTTATCTGTCTAATATAATGACTACATGCCATATTGACTCAATCAATATCCCAGGATGCTTTATAAATAGCATGAAATGTGAGCTGTCTAGCTGTCTGAAATCGCTATTTAACCATAGCCTCCAAACAGGCTTCATGCCTCACGAGTGAAGAACAGCAGTAGTCAACCCCCATACATAAGTGGGCCATCTACAGACCCTGGAAAAACAGACCCATAAATCTGACTAGTTTCATATGCTTAGCGTGGAAAGAATTATCATCAATGTGTTCAGTAATGACATAGTAAACCTCCAGACACTGGAACCAACCCATTTTGGTTTTGTCAAAGATAAGGTCATGCTTACTCAGCCTGGTTGACTTTTTTGAGAAGGTCAAAAAATAATCAAACACACCAAACTGAGGGTCCTATAGGTTAAAATCCACATTTAATGAAATAAAACAATATTGAATGCTTTTGTCCCTGACACACTGGGGACTTCATCAGTATACGTCACATTCATGTTCCAAAACTGTTTAAATATCCAAGAAATAATCCCAATTGGTTGTTGAATCAACCAATATTAAAAAAATACAAATATCACATGATGTTCCATTAAAATGATTCAAAATCCACCAGAAAGTGAAGATAGAATACTAACATGGAAAATTAAAAATGCAAATGGGATTCATTCCCCCTCCCCGATGAAATTAAAATTATCATTAAAACACAAGTAATATATTATTTAATTTTCTATAAGTATAGGTTTTATACATAATGTCTAAAATGATAGGGATTGCATTTTTAATGCAATTTTATTAATTTTTTTGTGTTCAATGTATTGCCATTCACACTGCACCTTTGCCGTTGTTTTTTTGAGAAGGTCACCAAAGGAATGGATGAGGGCAGAATGGTTCACAGTGCCTAACTTGACTTGGCCAAGGCATTTGACAGAGTACCCTCACTTGAGCACTGTTAATAAACCCTAGAAGTTAGGTATAAACCCTTATGTCATCCGGTGGATAGCCAGCTGGCTGACAGGACCCAGAAAGTTAGAATGTGAGAGTCCATCTCTACAGTGAGGTCAGTTGCAAGGGTACTCCCTCAGGGATCAGTCCTGGGACTGCCTCTTTTTGGCACTTAGTTATTTAAAGTCTAGGCAGTGACAAGGGCCTCTGGATGATGAAATTTGAAAATGATTGCAAATTAGTAGCAGTCTTTTAACATCCCTTACCGACACTAATGTTCTCTAGCAAGGGCTGACACAGACAAATAACTTGTGCCATAGTCATGGACTAAGACTAAATGCCAAGAAATACATCATTATATCCTTCTGGAAGTCATCTACCACTCTTAACTATCATATTGATAACACACTCCTAATAGTCGATCCAGTAGTCAGGGACTTGGGGGGACACGTACACAGTAATCTAGCATTTAACTATCACATGTTTACAGTAGTGAGGAAATCATTCTATTTTGTGCAACCTATAAGCAAAGGTGTGGCATCTAGATCCAAAGAAGTCATTGTTCACTATGTTTAGCATTTGTCAGACCTGTCATGGAGTACAGTGCCTCCTTTGCTATGTACCGAACCAGGCACATCCAACAATTGGAATGTCTAAAGAGGTTCCTTACCAAAAGAATACAGGTCATAAGTTACATGCCGTATGTAGACTGCCACAAAGCCCTATCCCTGTATTCTGTCTCCTACAGGCTGTTGAAGGGAGATCTACTCCTGGCATACAGGACATTGTCGGACCCCACCCTAATAGACTTCCTACATATCCACAGAATGAACAGCATCTCTGTCTGCCTGGGATGACATGCTTGACAAGCCACGCTGCTTCGCAAGGGACGGCTTGCACCTGACACCCCTGGGATTCCGGATATTGGCTAAGGCTCTTGCCACCCCCATAGTGCCTTTTTTAGGCAAGGCTCAAATTCTAAACCTACCACCCTAGAAAACAAAAATGGGAAGAAACTGAGGGTAATGCTGCTCAATGCCAGAAGTCTAAATCTCAAAATGCACGCACTCGAGGCCTTTCTCAGTATGGAGAACATCAATGTCTGTGCTGTAACTGAAACCTGGTTCAAGGCTCCTGAGAGCACCCGGCACTATTAGGTTTTACCTCATATCATGCGTTCCGCCCCAAAACCCAGACCACACCACAAAAGGAGGGGTGTATCCATATTCATAAAGGATACCCACACCTCCAGGTTGGTGGCAACGCATCTAAGCCGGAAACCATCCAGGTGCAACTAACCATAGGCAAAACTGCTCTACAAATTGTAGCATGCTACAGGCCACCCTCTCAAACTCAGGAACCCCACACAGCCTTCCTGAAGACACTGGAGGGTATAAATGTATCTCCAAACACCATCATATTGGGTGACTTCAACTACCCGAATATAGACTGGGAACATTACTCAAGCCCTAACTTTCTAGCCCAACGGTTCCTGGAGTTCATAAATTCAAATGCCATGGAACAGCTAGTCACTGTTCCCACGAGAGGAGAAAATATACTAGATCTCATTGTCACAAACATGGGGACAAAATGCTCCACACCGAAGTATATCCCTCATTGGTGAGATCTGATCATAAACTAATCTCACTGGAAATCCACATCCCGCCCCACCCCAAACAAAAAGACCACAGTGAAGAACTTCTCTAAAGCAAACTTCACACTACTCAAGACTGGTGTGGTATCCTTCAAGGCCCCTGAGCCAGTGGAAACCACAACCCAAGCTGCGGAAGCCCTTACAAATGCCTTCTATGAACACCTCCAGGACTGCATGGATCAGGCAATCCCAAATAAAACCAAGACTCTTTCCACAAAGGGCAAACGTCCAGTCTGGTGGACCCCAGCCATTAACAAACTTTACAATAAGAGGAGAAAGCTATTACATGATAGAACAAAATCCATAAAAGGAAGTCACCCTGATCATTATTAGTAAAAAATACGAGCACTCATAAAATCAACTAAGGCCAATTTTGAGAGAAAAATTGCCATGGATTCAAAGGACAATCATAAGGCCTTTTTCAGCTATGTTAGGAACCTGGGTGGAAACTCCCAGATATGCTCAGAATTAGTCCAAAATGATACAAAAATCACTGAACCCACAGACATTGCCAACATACTGGCAGACAGGTTCAGTGCAAACTTAACTTCACCCCCCTCTCCCCCCCTAAAAGAGAGATAACTATCCCAGCCGAGTGTAGCCTCCCGGACATCTCAAATGCGCAGGTGAAAGCTGCTCTCTCTAAAGCTAAAAACACAGCATCAATGGGACCGGATGGTGTCCCCGGCTGTGTGCTACACGAGCTAAATGAGGAATTAAACCCGCACATAAGGCAGCTGTTTAATCTCAGCCTTACCACAGGATACGTGCCCAAGGAGTGGCGTACGGCAACTGTTGTCCCACTCCACAAAGGCGGCGCCTCTATGGACCCTGGTAATTACCGCCCCATAAGCTTAACAAGTCTGGTCTGCAAAGCTATGGAGAGGATCATAATGGAGCTCATAAACAAAGATATAGGGGACTTGCAGACATTGGACCCGACCCAGTTTGGCTTTGTCAAGGGAAGATCATGCCTTTTGAACTTGGTCGACTTCTTCGAAACAGTCACCAAGGCCATTGATGAGGGAAAGGCAGTCCATACAGCCTACCTTGACCTTGCAAAGGCTTTCGACACAATACCCCACTCGGGTATTGTAGAAAAACTTACCAGCTTAAATGTAAACCCATATGTCACAAGATGGGTTGCAAACTGGCTTAAGGACAGAACCCACAGGGTTAGAGTTGCTGGCTGTGTCAGACTCCAAGCCGGTCACAAGTGGTGTCCCACAGGGCTCGGTCCTTGGCCCCCTATTGTTTGGCATCTACTTCTCAGAAGTACAGGCCAACATAGGAGGACTTTGGCTGACAAAGTTTGCAGACGACTGTAAACTGGGCGCCATAGTGGAAAGTGCATCAGACACGAATATCCTTCAGAAGGGACTCACGGAAACAGATAGCTGGTGCCAGAGCCATGGCCTGAAGTTAAACGCCAAAAAATGTATAGTCATACCCTTCGGGACAAACAAGGTAACCCCAAGCTACCATATAGGTGGCAATCCACTAAGCACAGAAGAGGTTATCAGGGACCTGGGGACCCAGGTTGACAGTGGCCTTTCTTTTGACACTCACATTGCTAAAGTGGTTAGAAAGACCTTCTACATTGCCCACCTGATCATGAAGGGATTCACATCCAGATCTAGTGAGGTTATTGTTCCCCTGTACTCTTCACTTATCAGACCAATGATCGAGTACAATGCCCCATTCGGGATGTATCTCACCCGACATCTGCAGCAATTGGAGAGACCCCAAAAGTTCCTCACCAAAAGGATAAAGGGACTCCAAAATCTGTCATATGCTGCCAGATTGAAGAAACTCCAGCTCTATTCAGTCGCATACCATCTGCTCAGAGGTGACATGTGCCTGACATACAAGGCCATGTCCAACCCGGAATTAATGGACATGCTCCACCTCAAAAATCCAAATCCACCAAAACCACTAGAGCAAGCGACTTAAACCTTAGCACGGATATAAATAGGACGTGCTGGAGGGATAGATTTATCACTCAGAGACTCCCTATGCTGTGGAATAAAATCCCGGTCCATGTGAGGCAGAGCACCTCGCTGACTCTGTTCAAGAGAAATCTAGACCTGTGGATGGGAGATCGAGGTTTACCCGAATCATCTCTGTGTCACTGCTGGACAGAGGCACAACAAACTAATGGGCACAGTATTTTTTCATATAAGGGGTGGCGTAAGCCACAAAAATTTGGGCTAGGCTTATAAATGCCTTAGGGCAGATAGCCTAGTATAAACCTATGAACCTATGAACCTATCAGAATTACCTGATTTAGAGACTTAAACCTTGCTTGTGATATAAATAGGACCTACAGGAGAGATAGGTATGTATCACAGAGACTACCCCTTCTCTGTAATAGTCTCCCCATCCTTCTGAAGCAGAGTTCCTTCCTAACTCAGTTCAAGTGTAACTTGGACAGTTTGATGGGGAACATGAAATTCATCCTTGGTTTGGCATCTGTGTCTCTAATGGACACAGCCTGTAAATGGTTCATCTCCCAGGCTTCTGCTTGTAAATGTTTTATCTCACAAGCCTCTGCTTGCACTTATCAAGGGTACTAGAACTTGTTAGAGATTTGGGATGTATGGCTAAGTTTAAACAGGCCTTAATGGTCATTAGCCTAGTACACACCTATGAATGCCTAGCCAATTGCATCACCAGAATCCCAGATATGCGCTGGCAGCCACTTGAGTCCTGCTAATCATCATCAGCAACCACTTTACATATAGCAAAAGGCAGCTGAATTACATAAATTAATCTGCAGCCAAAGTGGACCATCAGCCTTTACTTTTAAAAATTATTTACACCTCTATGCCAAATGTTGAGCAATTGCTTGATAGGTCTGTAGTTAATGTTCCATTTATCAGAGCCTATACATTTTACCGTGATTCAACTGAATGATATTTTCCATTTGCTCACCTCAGTTGCTGTTGAAGTCTAGGCAGTCCCATAGGCCACCGCAGAGGATCCCTAAAACTTTACAACATTAAAGAAAAATGGGAAGAAAAACAGTACTTCTTCTTCGTCTGTAAATCACATTTTATACCCACAAAGGAGTCTGCATCCGACTATGTCAAAGCAGCTATTGAGTGCCTACATATTCCACCTGTTTCTCTCACTTCATTGATAGATTGGCCTTTTCTCTCAGTACACGTTGTCTTTTGAATAACAGGAAGGGCTTGAATCTACCAGAAGTGCTCATCTACTGGTTCTTCTGTTACTTTACTGCTCGTCATTCCTTTCCCCACCTCGAACTTCTACACTTCCTAGTATTAGAGTGGGTGGTTTCTGCAAAGTGGTCAGCACTTCTGCTGGATCACCAAATATTTTGAAACACTTTGGAAAAAAACTCTCAGCTTTACTGTATAGAGCAGCCTCCATCTTAATACCTCTTGCCTGCACAGACATGTAACTGGTATAAAGAACTTTCTATTCCTCCTTGCTTGAATTGAAAAAATCATACTCTATAAAGATTTTATTAGACACTACAAGCTGTTTTCAGGTTTCCACACCTCTGCCAAAACTTTCTGTCCCAAAGAATATGACTGAAATAGTACTTTCAACAGTCATGGTCTGCCAGCCCCCGTAGGCTACCAGGAGGCTTGGTATTCTGTCTCAGTCAGTATTTCAGATAGTTGTAGCCCAGGCCATTTTACTACTAGCTCTCTGAGAAGTAGTTTGCAGCCTTTTCCTTCTAAAATTCCAGGTACACCCACTAGTCTCAAGTTTTTCCTTCTGGCTCAGTCCTCCATATCAGTTATATTGGCCTGCATAATCGAAACAAGCAGTTCAGTATTTTCATCAACCCTAGACTGTAGTATTGTAGAGTGTTTTTTTTTCAGTGCAATATGTACTTCTATGAACCACTTTCCCGGACACAC
Organism: Protopterus annectens; assembly: GCF_019279795.1. Classification (NCBI taxonomy): domain Eukaryota; kingdom Metazoa; phylum Chordata; order Ceratodontiformes; family Protopteridae; genus Protopterus; species Protopterus annectens. Next base: position 527,520,721 of record NC_056732.1, read on the forward strand.
AATATGTTCTTTTAATGTTTGCATAAGATCTTTAATTTACAGCCATATGGTCATTAGTGAGACCATCTTCCCTTCCTTCCCTCTGGACTCATTTTCAACATTGTGTGTCCCTACAATTTCTTCATGGCTTTCTGCTTCACTGTTATGGGAAGCTGGCAATTTGCAAATGACTTTCTTCACTTTTCTGTTACTTTGTTTGATATGTAATTCACCCAACAGCAGAAATAGATAGTCATCTCTGGAGGCTTTAACTTTTGGGAAGCCTAACTCTATGTTTTATTACTTTTTCCCGGCATGAGTTACCGGAACGCTATATTGAAAGTCGCTACTCTCTACCTTTTGTGTAATAAATTGTCACGTCTCTTTGAAGTTTTTACTATGTAAATTCTTTGTCAGTTTATTTTTTTTTCAAAATGTTCCTTGTCTTGTTGCAGTTTTCTGTTTACCTCTGGTGGGAGGGTTTTTCGAATCAGATATTCCATTGCAGTACATGTAATAGCACAGTGATCAGCAACACAAAGGGAGAGGGCAATTCAGAAATACCGGCATTGTGACCTTTCAAACAGAGAAGTAGCACAGTATGCACTGCATGCTAATGACCTCATAATGACATGCAAATGAGTATCAGCATGCTCGCAAGAATCGTGTATACAAACAAAAAAGAAAACAGACATGGCAGAGTAACTCAGAAATGTAAAAAATGAGCACAGTGGGCAGCACTGATCATTTGTTCTGAATGACAGGATTTTGTGGTGTACAGGAGCTTCAGTCACTTTATGATGGTAGGAATCCCGTCAGTGTTAGCATACCATATATTAGTGTCCGCATTTGGAGCCACTGTACATGATGTTGTGTGTTGTCATCCTCTGTTTTACTGTTGAGTCACCTCAATGACCAGGACATTGTCACCTGTAACCATATGGACAGAGACATTGTGCAGGATTTAGTAAATGTGAGCTGTCCACACATAGAATCAAAGGGGATCTGAGAAGTGCCTGTTCCGTTGATACAAAAGTTTTATACAGCATTAACCATTGTTGCTTTGATGATTAAGGCCTCTTATAGATCATCAAGCAAACTTCTACTAGAAGTAGCCAACAGCAACAATAGCTTTGGAAACGCACTATATAGTAGCTGAGTGGCTAAAAAATGGAACTCTCTCCCCACAAGCATACAAAACACATTGTCCAAAGCCTCCTTTTAAAACGTCATTAGGCAACATCTAAAGCAAAGTTGGCAGTGCCATGATTGCTCCCCAGGCTAGTGAAAGTGGATAAGGTACACATGCTAAACCTAGAGTACTTGATAATAGTTTTCACTCTTACTCACAAACACTGGCTAATGCAAAATGTTTGTACTGTACCTGTGTACTATGCATGTATTCTACCTATGTTCCAAATTTCACCTGTACACTACAAATCTATTAATTACCTTTATTTTTAAATGAATATTTTCTTGATGTTCATCGTGTTACACTGCTGCAGTCATTACACTTGGGTTATCCTGCCATCAGGCGGTCCTGCAGTCGGCCAGAGTTCCAAAGTCCTGGTCTGGCGTCGGTTGCTGTCGCTTCTTCCCTGACGTCAGTGCGCCAGGGGTATATAAGATGCATCCGATGCCATTTTCTTCAGTCTTTCTTGCCGCGCGGTGCCCGAAGCAGAAGCAGTTCACAAGTGCCGGTCGGCCGACTCCTGAGATTTTTGAAGTCGAATTTCAGATCCGAAGTCTTCAATAAAGCTAAGTACCCCATTGGGGAAACTTTTTTCTTGCCTCAGACCGATGTCAGAAAAAGTTAATAATTGTATTTCGTGTGGGAAGCAAATACCTCATAAGGACTTCCACTCTTACTGTATTCCATGCCTAGGCCCTGATCACGACGTTACTAGTTGTCGGTTTTGTGCTAGATTTAACAAACGCACTATAAAAAGACGTTTTGATTTTGCTTTGCACTACTTTGGCCGAAGGTTCAATTATACCATGCCGTCGGATCAACCAATGACCTCAATACCGAAAAAACGCAAAGACAAGGATAAAGACAGGCATCCGAGGTCCAAAACTGACAACGAAACCTCTTCTAGTCCAGTCGCCGGTTCTCAGTGAGGTGCTTTCGCAGCCCCTGACACCCGCTACCTCAGTGCCACAGGCCGCTTCCGACTCCCACGTGGAGAGAACTAGGCCTCTGGAAACTCAAGGTATTGGGCCTACGGAAACTAATCCCTCAGATGGGTCCGGAGCCGCTGAGCAGGCATCAGCTTCTGAGGGTGTTTTCAGACCTTCACAACTTACCATTAAAACAACAGCCAAGACAAAGGCACCATTAAAGACAAAGAAACAAGTACAGCATTCTCCTGGACAGTCCTCCATGCCTAAGAAACAGATGCTTAAAATGGCCGAAGACCTCATTACTCTAATCAGGGGTTCCCACCCCCCTCCTGAGAAAAGGCCTAGGCAGGATACAGACTATGATTCATCTGATCAGGTTTCCATTTCCTCTGATTCCTCTTCAGACCAGGGATACTCTCTACCCCCCTATGAGGACTCTGATGCTGAAGAATCTATCCGTTCAGCTTCTCCTCCTGAGGATTATTCTTTTGGGGAAACTTTACATACCATGAGGGAGCATTTCCATTGGGAAAGTCAGGATTACTCAGAATCCAAGAAAAGGCTCGGGGATTTCCTTTTATTGCCTCAGCACAGGCCGCTGGCTATTCCGCCTGTGCTAGACATTGTGGATGATGTGTTCTCTGAATCCAGCTTATCTCCTGATTCTTTGCCCCCAGCTCCAGCCAAGCCAGACAGGTACTATAGAGTCCCTGACTCTCACAAGTTTCTTTACAAAAACCCTTCACCTGATCCAGAAACTATTTTACAGGGTCCAAAAGGGGTTAAGGCTTCCATTGCAAAAAATCCAGTACCCTCTGACAGAGATTCCAGAGCTTTGGATAGATGGGGGAAGAAAGTATACACTTCTGCAACCTTAGCAATAAGAGCTTTAAATTGCCAGTTTCACATGCTTAAGTACCAACAATATTTAATGGCTCAGTTAAAACAGAAAATGTTTGCAAGCTCAGAAGCTCCTGATTGTAAAGAAATGCAGGATTTATTGCATGCAGTTGAACAGGTGGGAAAACATACTCTGCAATGTGGTTTTGATTCTTTAGAGGCCTCTTGTAGAGCCGCAGTTACAGGTTCTGTGATTCGAAGACATGCTTGGTTAAAAGAACAGAGTTTACCTTATCATGTTAAGGCAAAATTATTGGATGCTCCTTTACAGCATGATACCTTGTTTGGTGTTAAGGCAGAAGAGGTGTTAAAGAAAATGGAGGATAAAGCTAAATCTATGCAAACAGTCAAGGATTTCTTACAGGTACAGCCACCTCGGTTTAGCAGAAATTGGCCAACAAAGAATTGATCCTTTCCAGTGTCAGACAGGCCACAGAGAGGCAGATACAGACGACCAAGAGGCAGATCTCAACCCCAAGGCTCAAACAGACAATGACAGTGGGGCACCTCAACCCCAAAAGGAGGTGAGGACAAGTCTCATCCTTACAAGAAACAGTCACAATGACTTTCCCCTTCGCACGCCAAGCACGTCCCTTTTGGAAGCCCCCTTAGGGGGGAAAACTAGCACTTTTTTCTCAAAACTGGCAAACAATCACCCAAGACAAATGGGTTGTGAATATTGTGTCTCAAGGTTACAGGTTCCACTTTCATACTTTACCAAGGCTAAAAGGAATGCCAGACCTGCCACAAAATCAATGGGCAGAGGCACAAAAACAAATTTTAGCCCTCATAGACATGAGAGCTATTCAAAAAGTACCACAACAGGAACAAGGACAAGGATTTTACTCAAGACTCTTCCTGGTCCCCAGAAAGGACGAGGCCTGGAGACCCATACTAGACCTTTCAATTCTGAATACTTACTTGGATATTCCAAAATTCAAAATGTTGACATTACAGCAGCTTCTACCCATGCTGGGCAAGAAGGCTTGGCTTGTTACTCTGGACCTCAATGAGGCATAGCTGCATGTCCCTATCAGACAAAATTGCAGAAGATACCTCAGATTCAAAGCTGGTACAATGCACTACCAATTCTCTGCACTGCCCTTTGGCTTATCTACTGCGCCCAGGGTCTTCACAAAGTGCATGACACCAGTAATTGCAATTTGCAGACAAAAAGGAATTCAAATATATCCATACCTGGACGACTGCCTCATTCAAGCAGAGACAAAGGACATTCTTCTACAGCATCTGGCGTTTGTAAAAATGTTGCTAAGTTTTCTAAGGTAGACAGTAAATGAAAGGAAGTCAAAACTAGTGCCCTCGCAACAGATTATATTCCTGGGTGCCAGCTTAAATACAACGGCCCAGATGGCTTACCTCACGCCAGACAAACAAGTTCAACTAACTCAATATTTTCAATTACTGGCAAAAAAGTCCCATCTCCCTGCAAGAAATATTCTGCAGGCCCTGGGATTCATGGCATCCTGCATTCTACTAATACCATATGCCAGACTGCATATGAGGAAATTACAATGGTACCTAAAAAGTGTTTGGACTCAACACTCTCACAGTTTAGAAGCAGTAATACCAATGATACCCTGCCTACAACAGGAGTTTCAATGGTGGGCACAGGCATGTCACCTAAACAAGGGTCAGCCTTTTACCCAACCAACAGCCAGGCAAACTCTAACAACAGATGCTTCGGATTACGGCTGGGGAGCACACATGGCAGGAAAATGCATTCAGGGCAAGTGGACCACAGACCAGATGCATCTTCACATCAATCAAAAAGAGATGTTGGCTGTTGAAAATGCCCTAACAGTTTTCAAGGACCTTCTGCATCCAGGACAATTACTACTAAAGACAGACAACACCACAGTAATGTGGTACATAAACAAGCAAGGGGGCACTCATTCTTATCCCCTATGCAGGCAAGCCATGACCTTGTGGAACACAGCTCGAACGTATCAAGTTCACCTGCAAGCACAATTCCTCCCAGGAAAGAAAAATACTCTGGCAGACGATCTAAGCAGAAATATCATGGACCCTCACGAATGGAAGTTGAATCCACAAATCTTCAGCATGGTAACACAAAAATGGGGATGCCCAGACATAGATCTTTTTGTCTCCCCACTGAATTGCCAACTACAAAAATTCTGCACAAGGACTTATCACAAACAAGCATGGAAAGTGGACGCTCTCCTGTTCAGCTGGAAAAGCCTAAAAGTTTATGCCTTCCTGCTACTGCCTCTCCTTTCAAAGGTACTCCTAAAAGCCAGACAAGAAAAAACACAGATGATCCTGATTGCTGCAGACTGGCCACGCCAGCACTGGTACCCTATCTTAAGGAACTTGGCTCAAGGACCACCATGGATTTTGCCTCAAATTCCACACCTTCTGACTCAACAAAACAATCAGATCCTGCACGGTCAGCTCAAAACCCTAAACCTAGCTGCATGGCAGATACATTAGCCAAACAGGCAACACCTCTCTCTCTAAAGCTGTTATGGATGTCATTTTGGAGGCCAGGAGGCCTAGCAACAGGAAAGCTTACTCAGAAAAATGGAAGAGATTCTGCACCTGGAACCAGGCTCAAAACCTTGACCCTCTTGTTCCAAACATTCCTCAGATTTTACAATACTTAACTGAGATGCTGGACAGAGGCCTATCCTTCTCATCTATTAAGATCCACGCCTCTGCCATTTCAGCACATTACAACACGGATCCTCCTTTATTCTCTCATCCCATGCTAAAGCAGTACCTCAGAGGGGCTAAAAACATAAGACCGCCCAGGAGAGCACCAACACCAACTTGGGACCTCAAATTTGTTTTGGAAAAACTGACCCTACCACCTTTTGAGCCAGCCAATACAGCCAATCTAAAATTTTTATCATGGAAAACAGCTCTGCTCCTGGCAGTAACTTCAGCACGAAGAGTCTCAGAGCTACAGGCATTAATGGCAGTGGAACCTTTTATAATTTTTCATCAGGACAGGGTTTCTTTAAGGACAAACCCTACCTTTATGCCAAAGGTGATATATAGTGTGGCTCTTAACCAAACCATCCATTTGCCAACTTTTTATCCAAACCCCCAGAATAAAGGGGAGAAACTTCTGCATTCTTTGGACATACACAAGCAGCTACGCTTCTGCTTGGACAAAACAAAAGCTTTCAGGAAAACTGAGCAACTGTTTGTAGCATATGCTGCAGGATCACAGGACAAAGCTATCTCAAAGCAGACTATATCCAAATGGATAGGACACTGTATTCGTTACTGCTACACACAGCATGGAAAATCAGTCCCAAATACCATTAGGCCACATTCCACCAGGGCAACAGCCACTTCAACAGCCTTTCTCAGAGGAGTACCTACCAAGGAAATTTTGGAGGCTGCAACTTGGAGTTCAGTGCACACCTTCACCAAGCATTACCACCTGCCTCTTTACTCTAAATCCAGAGCAGGATTTGCCACTGCAGTTCTGTAGGGCCTCATAGCCATTCCTAACTCTTTATAGACCAGCCACCCAACCTCAGCTTTGGGATTCTACCCAAGTGTAATGACTGCAGCAGTGTAACATGATGAACATAGTACAGTTTTGTACCTACCATAAATGTAGATGTTCAAGTGTTCACACTACTGCAGTCCAGGTTACCCTCCCTCCATCCCCTCTGAACTAGTTGGACTTATCTATACCTTTCTATCCTATACAACATTTATGGTGTATTTGCTTGTAACTGAAGGTATTGTTTTTATTTTATATGTATATTTTTTATTAGCAATATGTATTGCCTTCCTATTGGGGGCACCTGACATCTGGGGCAAGAAAAACTGAAGAAAATGGCATCGGATGCATCTTATATATCCTTGGCGCACTGACATCAGGGAAGAAGTGACAGCAACCGATGCCGGACCAAGACTTTGGAACTCTGGCCGACTGCGGGACCGCCTAACGGCAGGATAACCCAAGTGTAATGACTGCAGCAGTGTGAACACTCGAACATCTACATTTATGGTAGGTACAAAGCTGTACTTTTGTTCTCTCCACTGTAACTGTTGATGTGCTGCATACCACTGTAAAAACATGTCTGTTGTAATTTGTGTGTATACTGATCATGTCTAAATTATGTGTCTGTAATTTTTCTGTGTGGAGCTTTTCTCCCCGGGCCTCTGCTGAAAAGGGCCTTTTCGGGTCAGTCAGACACCCCCAGTTAACAAATGTAAAATAAAATAAAAAAATAAAATTTCTGTAAGTTAGTAGATGATTACTTGGCTAATCTCCATATGGGACCTTTTTAATCCTAGCCATGCTTACCAAGTAAATCTGGCAAGTTTTGATACCCTAGGGTTATTTTAATTTTAAGGGGTATATGTAGGATTTGGCATAGGCAGTCAAGCATTTACAGGCTTCTTTTGTCTGGTAGAGACATAGGTGCCAGACCAGAGTTAAAGTTCTGATCTCCCATCCACTGATCCAAATTTGTTGGTGTCTGAGTGGTGATACATTAGGCATTTCACAGGCGTTAGCCTCACAAAACTTACACCAGTTTTATTTATTTATTTATTTTACATTTGTTAACCGGGATTGTCTGACTGAGCAAAAGCCCTTTTTCAGCAGAGGCCCGGGGAGAAAAGCTCCAGAATATAGTTACAAAAAATGATAACCGTTACAAACACAGTTAACATTATAATCATTCATAATAAAACTTGTAGAACAATTATCATATATATGCAGTTACAATTATCTGTAAAAATGTTATGAAGAATACTGCAGCAGAAGGGAAAGGAGATAGTGTTAGGTAAAAAATGATGAAGTAGACTAGTTTAAGTTGTAAATGTTTTGGTATAGAGGAGGAGAAATTATGGTAAGACAGAGGAAGTTATGTTTGTTATTTAGTGAAGGTATATTCAAGGAGGCTGAGAACAGGTACAAATCCAGTGACTTTTTAAGTACTCTTTAGTGGCTAGTTTGAGTACTTTAGGATGTGAAAGTGATCTAACTTCTTGTAGTAGTTTGTTCCAAGCAATAGAGGAATGTCAGCTGTATGTAATGGCTCCTATTTTGGACTTCATTGACATAATACTGCAACATGTGGAGCAGTATGTTTGGTTTCAGTAAAGAACAAAGGATAGTACTTCCACTTTGTGAGGATTTTATGACATAGTCTATTTCCTGAAATCCTGGAGGCCACTGACTACACCAACATTGCTATCAAGGCTCCACCTGCTCCACTTGGTGTCCAGTATATCAGCTGTGAGGGATTTTATTCTGTTGACTCCCAGGTGCTATGCCGTGCACAGGGTATTATGTACACTGTGAACTATGTTTCTAGGAAGGTTTTTAATTGTAATACAGAAGGTATTATTTATGCTCTGAGGTGTTCCTGCAATCTTTTTTTATATTGGGGAAACTAAGAGGTCTCTTAGGGTTAGAGTGCAGGAACATCTCAGAGATATTAAAAATAATAAAGTTGAGAGTCCTGTTAACAGCCCATTATATATTGTATCATGGGGGAATGGTAGTTGCCTAAAAGGTACTATTCTAGATAAGGCAGAAGGTTATAATAGTTTTGAAGTGAAGAAAAGATTGTTATATAAGGAGACAGCATGTATTTTGAAGTTTGGTACTTTGGCACCTCCTGGTTTAAACTCAGAATGTAACTGGAAGGTGTTATAGTTTAATTGGTTTTGTGTTTTTATTGGATATATGTTCAGTTGTTTTATTGATGTGTTAATGATTGTGTATATAAAATGTGGATTTTTGAAAAGGTTGTTTATCTCCGTGCAGGCTGGTCAGCCAAGGAGCTAGAGAGAATAAAAAGTTATTTTTTTTATTTAGAAGAACACTGGTCTTGTTTGTTGTTTTTTATTTTTGTTTTATTAGTGGTTTTGTGTATTATGTACACTGTGTCTCTGCACTATCTAGGTAGTTCGCATGATTCCCACATCTGACACCTGTACCAACATTTTATGTGGGGCAACTTTCCATAGGGTCATCTAGTTAATAGGTGCACATATTAACACCCACATAGCCCTTGATATACTGGACCCATGAATGTAAGTGACAGACCGCCCATAATTCTGTCCATAGTGTGTTGCAGGTGCTGCAGGATATGCCTTGGAACCATAGCTGGTGACTCCACTCTGCACCCCCAGATCATTGAAGAGATAGCATATAAGACAACACTGTCACAGACAGAGAACATTGCCAAAAGTGTATTCAAGGTTGTGATGGCCCACTTCTATTGCTTTAATATACATAGCGGTACACTGAAGAATACTCCAGAGACCTATAGCAAGATATCTGTGGTCTGTGCCATGCTACATAATGTGATGATATGGCAACAGTTAGGATTCCAGACATAAATGAGGCAACAATGGTGGAAGAGCTGAGTGAGGAGTAGTTTGAGGAACTGGCTGCATTGGTATCCTATTCAAATCAAGACAGAGCTGGGAACAGTACATTGTGGAACTGGCAAAGAAGTGGTGTCTGGTCCACAACTGTGGCCTGTGAAAAGGACCAAACAGAATACCCACACCGGCCAGAGGGATGGGTAGAGCGCAACTATCTTCATTTGCACAGTGGTGGGATGGAGCATAGTGATGGGACAGCAATGCTAAGATAAAATGGAAGGGTTATTGGTAGTGGGTGCTGTAACCTTGCATAAGACCATGAGTTTGGGGGAGTCAGTGATCACATCTTCCAGGAATGGGTAAAGCTTCCATGAGTGAAATACTGGCCAAGTGTACTATGCAGTTCTGCAGTGTCGGCACTGGAAGCATCCTGTCCAAGGGATGGCATATAATGTTGGGGTCATGTATAGGAACTCCCTGTGGCCATCCATGTGATGTGGCAGTAGAATGGTAGCTTTTCTTGACCCCATGAATGGTCTGAAAAAGTGTTGCTTATACCACATAAACAGGGTAGTGGAGATAACACTGAACTTCAGGTCTCTAAATGACTTTTCCAGTGTAACATGCCTATGGAGGAAAAAGAACATGTCAGCCAAGACCATGGGAGTATCAACATCCAGGGTTAGAGGCAGTCAAGGACAGTGTGGATAGTGAAGCTGTCAACAGAACAGTGTGTGCCATCTCTGTAAGCCTGATAATGTGAACAAATAAAACACATCCATACTCTAGCATGGATATGGCAGCCAGTTGCCTTCATTCTGTGGAAACAGTAACAGTTACACACACTTACCTTCTTTTGGCCCAGTTCACTGATTGATTGTTCCGCAATATTCTGAGCATGTGGAACCCGGTCCGCTACCCTAACCCCTACTTTCACCTACTCCCACCAAATGTAACCCCCTCATCTCCACCCATCTCAAAGTTCAACCAATACCAGTCTGTGACACTTGCACACATGAACTATTTGCAGTCTCTCCCATACTTTGTTCAGTACTCCTTCAACTATCCAGCCCTTCCTTCTGTCCTCTTTATCATGATATACTCCCTGCCATCTTACTTAGCAACACTTCAACACCTTATTGTTTCCCAACATATCAGCCCTCTTTTCCACCACCTCCTCTCTCCCTAAACTTGTTAAAGTGTCATCCTACAAGTAACCACCATGATACCAATCTCCATGCTGTCTCTATCGCTTCTCTTGCTTTTTAGCCACTAAACTTCTTTACCTTCACACTTTCACACAACCTTTCACCTCATCCAAGTTTTACTATCCAACATGTTGCAGCATACTCAACCCTTAATTCACCCAAGATAGCATCTGCCTTATATTCTTCCATTACCTCAGATTTTTTTCCAAACACAACCTATGCTTACATAACCCCATAATTCATAAGTTAAAATAAAAAATTAAAATTAAATGCTTATCCTACAAATTAGTCCAACCAGCAATTGGCACTGTTGTACTCGTGCCTGCAGTACCAAGTTCCACCATAAGGTGCTTCTGTGTTGCTGGTGACTGCAGTTCTTAGGACCACCAGCAGGAGACACTATATTGCAGGTGCTTGCCATACATAGTCACACCAGCATGTGGTGCTCTGCTACAGTGATTTGCAATACCATGTTTCACCAGCAGATGACAGTGCAGTAACTAGTCCAACCAGCAGTTGGCACTGTTGTACTGGTGTCTGCAGTGAGAAGTTCCACCACATGATGGTGCTGTTCTGCAGATGCCTGCAGTTCCTTCTACCACCAGCAGGAGACACTGTATTCCAGGTGCCTGTCATACCAAATCACACCAGCAGGTGGCAGTCTACTGTAGGCATCTGCAATACCTAATCAAACCAGCAGGTGATACTCTGCTACAGGCATTTGAAGTACCGTGTCTCACCAGCAGGTGATAGTGCAGTACCTAGTCCTACCAGTAGTTGGCACTGTTGTGCTTGTGCCAGCAGTGCCAAGGCCTACCAGAAGGTGGTGCTATGCTGCTGATGCCTGCAGTTCTTATTACCACTAGAAGGAGACACTGTATTGCAGGTGCCTGTCATACATCTTCGCACCAGCAGGTGGCAATATACTGTAGGCATTTGCAATACCTAGTTAAACCAGCATGTGGTGCTCTGCTACAGGCATTTGCATTAACATATCTCACCAGCAGGTGCAGTGCAGTACCTAGTCCAACCAGCAGTTGGCACTGTTGTCCTGGTTCCAGCAATGCCAAGTCCTACCAGTAGGTGATGTTATGCTGCTGATGCCTGCAGTTCCTATTACCACCAGCAGGAGATGCTGTATTGCAGGTGCTTGCCATATGTAGTCATTCCAACAGGTGGTGTCTACTACAGGCATTTGCAGTACCATGTTTCACCAGCAGGGGACAATGCAGTACCTTTTCCAACCAGCAGTTGGCACTGTTGTACTGGTGCCTGCAATGCCAAGTTCCACCATAAGGTGATGCTGTGCTGCTGATGCCTGCAGTTCTTTCTACCACCAGCAGAAGATGCAGTATTGCAGGTGCCTGCCATTCCAAGTCGTACCAGCAGATGGTGCTCTGCTATAAGAGTTTGCATTACTGTGTCTCACCAGCAGGTGGAGGTGCAATACATAGTCAAACTAGCAGTTGGCACTGTTGTACTGGCGCATGCAGTGCCAAGTCCCACAAGAAGGTGCTGCTGTGCTGCTGATGCCTGCAGTTATTACTGCCAGCAGGAGATGCTTATTGCAGGTGCTGCCATACCACTTCTCACCTGCAGGTGGTAATCTACTGCAGGCATCTGCAGTAGGTCGTCAAACCAGCAGGAGGTGCTGTGCTACTGGCATTTGCAGTACCATGTCTCACCAGCAGGTGACAGTGCACAAGCTAGTTGTACCAGCTGTTAGCTCTGTTGTACTGGTGCCTGCAGCACTAAGTCCCATCATGAGGTGGTGCTGTGCTTATGATACGTGCAATTTTCCAGCCACCAGCAGGAGATGCTGTATTGCAGGTGCCTGCCATAGCTAGTCTTAGCAGCAGGTGGTGCTCTGCTGCAGGCATTTGCAGTACCATGTTTCACCAGCAGGTAACAGTGCAGTACCTAGTCCAACCAGCAGTTGGCACTATTGTACTAGTGGCTGCAGTGCCAAGTCTCACCATAAGGTGGTGCTGTACTGCTCATACCTGCAGTTCTTATTACCACCAGCAGGAGATGCTGTATTGCAGGAGACTGCCATACCTGTTCGCACCAGCAGGTGGTAATCTACTGTAGGCATCTGCATTACCTAGTCAAACCAGAAAGTGGCGCTCTGCTACAGGCATTTGCAGTATTTGGACTTTTCCATGTTAACTGTGATGCACAACTGGAACAAGTAGACCCTGGAGTGAACTAATAAAACTGTTACGGAGGCAGTCATAAGCAACTTATCTAAGGAAGGGAACACGCAAAATCCATGAAGTCAGAGATGACCTATAATTGCCATTCACTTAAAATCATAGGAAGTTATTAGGCTATTGGCTCTGAAGCCCTTATGAGCCTAGCCAGGAGTTTAACACTTGTTTAGACATGTCAGCACCCAAAGCCTCTGTCTAGCAGGGGCAGAGGTGAAATCCCAGGGGTGTATTTTCTGTTTTCCATCCAGTTATCCAGGTTCATAGGTTCATACTAGGCTATCTGCCCGAGGGCATTTATAAGCCTAGCCCATAGTTTTGTGGCTTACGCCACCCCTTTAGTTTGGAGAAACTATGCCCATTATTTTGCTGTGCCTCTGTCGAGCAGTGACACTGAGGTAACCCCTGGGGTGTATCTGCGATCTCCCATCCATTGGTCAAGATTCCTCTTGAACAAGGCCAGCGAGGTGCTCTGCCTCACATAAACCGGGATTTTGTTCCACAGCATAGGGAGTCTTTGGGTGATGAATCTATCCCTCCAGCACGTCCTATTAATAACCGTGTCGAGGTTTAAGTCTCCCGCCCTTGTGGCTCTGAGGGATCTAGATTTTTTGAGATGAGCATGTTCATCAAATCTGGGTTTGACATGGCCTTGTATGTCAGGCATAGGTCACCTCTGAGCAAGCGGTAAGCAACTGAATATAACCAGAGTTCTTTCAGTCGGGCAGCATAAGACAGATTTTTGAAACCCTTTATCCTTTTGGTGAGGAACTTTTGTGGCCTCTCCAGCTGCTGCAAGTGTCGGGTCAGATACATTCCGAATGGGGCATTGTACTCGATCATTGGTCTGATGAGTGATGAGTATAGGGAGACTATGACTTCCCTTGATCTAGATGTGAATCCCTTCATGATAAGGTGGGGAATGTAGAAGGTCTTCCTAACTACTTTAGCAATATGAGTGTCGAATGAAAGGCTACTGTCAACCTGGGTTCCCAGGTCCCTAATAACTTCTTCTGTGTTCAGGGATTGCCACCTATATGGTAGCTAGGGGTAACCTTATTTTTCGCGAAGGGTATGACTATGCATTTCTTGGCATTTAACTTTAGGCCATGGCTCTGGCACCAGTTATCCGTTTCTGTGAGACCCTTCTGAAGGATATCTGTGTCGGATGTGTTTTCAACCACGGCCCAGTTTGCAGTCATCTGCAAACTTTGTCAGCCATAACCCTCCTGTGTTTGCTTGTACTTCAGAAAAGTAGATGCCAAACAAGAGTGGGCCCAGGACTGAGCCCTGTGGGACACCACTTGTGACAGGCTTTGAGTCTGACATGGCGCCAGCAACTCTGACCCTGTGGGTTCTGTCACTCAGCCAGTTTGCAACCCATCTTGTAATGTATGGGATTACATTTAAGTTGATGAGTTTTTCAATGATACCCGAGTGAGGTATTGTATCAAAAGCCTTCGCCATGTCTAGGTAGGCTGTATGGACTGCCTTTCCCTCGTCAATGGCCTTGGTGACTGTTTCGAAAAAGTCAACCAAGTTTAGAAGGCATGATCTGCCTTTGACAAAGCCAAACTGGGTTGGATCCAAAGTCTGCAAGTTTCCTATGTCTTTATTTATGAGATCCATTATGATCCTCTCCATGGCTTTGCAGATAAGGCTTGTCAAGCTAATGGGACGGTAATTTCCAGGGTCGGTGGAGGCACCGCCTTTGTGGAGTGGGACCACAGTCGCTGCGCCACTCCTGGAGTGCGTATCCGGAGGTGAGACTAAGATTAAACAGCTGTCCTAACTGTGGGTTTAATTCCTCGTTGAGTTCATGGAGCACACAGCCGGGGACACCATCAGGTCCCATGGATGCTGTGTTCTTTGCCTTGGAGAGAGCAATTCTCACCTGGGCGTTAGAGATGTTTGGGGGCTACAATCATTTGGTATAGATATCTCTCCTTTAGGGGAGGGGAGAAGTTTGCACTGAACCTTTCAGCCAGTATGTTGGCAATGTCTGTAGGATCAGTAATCTTCACATCATTTTGAACTAATTCTGAGCATATCTGGGAGTTTCCTCCTAGGTTTCTGACATAGCTAAAGAATGCCTTATGGTTGTCTTTAGAGTCCTTAGCTATTTTTTTCTCAAAATTAGCTTTGGATGATTTTATGAGAGCTCTTAGCTTTTTACTTATAGTGATCAGCGGTGTCTTACCTTTTAAGGATTGTAGTAGCTTTCTCCTTTTGTTGTAGAGTTTGTTTATGGCTGGGGTCCACCAGACTGGATGCTTGCCTTTGGTACAAAGAGTCTTTGTTTTGCTTGGGATTGCCTGATCCATGCAGCCCTGCAGGTGCTGGTAGAAGGCATTTGTAAGTGATTCAGCGGTTTGAGTAATGTTAACCGCCGGCTCAGGGGCCTTAAAGGAGACCACACTAGTCTTTAGAAGTGTGAAGTCGGCTTTCGAGAAGTTCTTTACTGTGGTCTTTTTCATTTCAGGTGGGGGGCGGATGAGGACCTCCAGCGAGATTAGTTTGTGATCAGATCTCACCAGTGAGGGGTATACTTCCGGCGTTGAACATTGTGCTCCCATGTTCGTGATGATGAGATCAAGTATGTTTTCTCCTCTTGTGGGGATGGTGACTAGTTGTTCCATGGCATTTGAGTGTATGAATTCCAGGAACTTTTGGGCTAGAGTGTTTGGGCTTGAGTAGTGTTCCCAGTCTATATTAGGGTAGTTGAAGTCACCTAGTATGATGGTGTTCGGAGATACATTTATCCCCTCCATTGTTTTCAGGAAGGCCAGATGAGGTTCCTGAGTTTGCGAGGGTGGCCTGTAACATGCTACAAATTGCAGAGCAGTCTTGCCTATGGTTAATTGCACCTGGATGGTTTCCGATGCATCGTGCGATGCCACCAATCTTGAGGTGTGGGTGTCCTTGATGAATATGGATACCCCTCCTCCTTTCTTGGTATTGTCCAGGTTTTGGGGCCAGAACGCATGATATGAGGTAAAACCTGATAGTGCTGGGGTGCTCTCAGGAGCCTTGAACCAGGTTTCTGTCACAGCACAGACATCGATGTTCTCCATACTGAGAAGGGCCTCGAGTGCGTGCATCTTGTGGTTGAGACTTCTGGCATTGAGCAGCATTACCCTTAGTTCTTTTTCTTTGTTTTGTTCTAGGGTGGTAGGTTTAGAATTTGAGCCTTGCCTAAAAAAGGCACTATGGGGGTGGCAAGAGCCTTTGCCAAAATCCGAATCCCAGGGTGACAAGTGCAAGCCGTCCCTTGAAGCAGCGTGGCTTGTCCAGCATGTCATCCCAGGCAGACAGACATTGGATCCCCTTTGAATGACACCAGAGTTTAAGCCAATTGTTAAAGCTGATCATCTTATCTCTGTATTGTGGCATCATTCTTGGTGAAGGTAGGATACTGCTCAAGGTCAGGGTCATACCTGCTTGGGCTACGAATCAGAGAGCTCCTCTATGTCTCTTTTCATGTAGTCCAAGGAGGTACGTCTCAGGTCGTTAACACCAGCGTGGACAATGATTGAGTCGTACTTGTACCTGCTGTTGAGAGACCTGAGTGCATGCGTTATGTGGCGGATTCTAGCACCCGACAGACAGCTTACTGTGACCTTCTCCTTACTCAGTCTGGTGAGCGGGACGTCAGTGTGTCTGACTATGGAGTCACCAATGACTAGTGTGTCTGGCATTGTGTTTGGCCTTAAGTGCTGTGACTGCTTGACACTCTGACTGTGTGGTCTATGTGTTGCAGGTGTTGTGTTCTGAGGTGGTAGTTGTTTGGGTGTCTGCTTTGGTGGCCTCTGCTGTTTTGGTAGATTTTTGATCAGAGCCTCCGAGTATATCTTTGTGTGTTTATGTGTATGATTTGAGGTTGTGATGGTATTATGTGAGACTGGGTCTATAGTGTGTGTGGTTACCTTCTCCTCCTGTCTGGTCATGCCAGTCCTATGTTGAGAGAGCTCAGCCTCCAGTTTGGCCGTATAGTTGCATCTCTCGCATGTATTTGTGTTTTGTGGGAGGAGGAGAGGGTTGTCTGTGTACATGAGGCAATTGTAACATTGCCTCAATATTCCCAGGTTCACCAGCTGAGCAGGAGAGGACATTAGCAACTGATCCCTCGACATGCTAGAAGGAATAGACAGAAAAACTTAAGAAAAGGTTCTGGGGGATGTGGGTGACCGAGAAATGGGGTTTGCTTTTTTGGGGTACTTTCTATAACAAGAGTGCTGTATCGAGGTGATAAGTACTGTAGGAGCAAGTGCTTCGCTATACAGATAGAGAATAGTCTACTTGGGAGTCAAGTAGAGATAATTTATAGTTGTAGGATACACTAAATAGGACAGTAGTATACTTTGAGGAAGGTAGTTTTAAGGGAAAATTTGAAGAGTGGAATACAAAGCCCAGGGATCAACAAAATCTGATCACTGGAACAACTAGCTAGGAAAGTTTAGGAAAGGAGAAATATTTTTTTGTTTTTTGTTTTTTTGCAAACAGACAGAAAAAAATGCAGTAAATGCTTTGTTTTCGACTAAATTGCTATCAAAGGCTGGTACACTTGAGTGTATTAGCCTGTTTGTTACTTTTAAGCAATACTTTAGCCCACAAGTGCAATCAACAATATAAGCTCACAAAAACAGGAAAATAAGGTAATAAAACAGTAATATAGGCACAAACAGTAGTCGAAAAGCTCAAAAGATCGAAAAATGCAAACTAAAAGTTTAAAAATACTTATGATCAAGAAAGTTGCTTTCTATGCCTTCTCTCTAATGCCAGAAAGCCTGCCCAAGCGTGCTTTATAGACTCCCTGGTGTGAGTAAAAACTACCTCTGGCCACACAAGAAAATGGAGGAACACAGAAACAACAAAATCTGATCACTGAACAGGAACTAGGAAAGAGGAGGAAAAAGGAGAAATTTTTTTTTTTTTTTTTGCACAGAAAAAAAAAAAAGTAAATGTTTTTTTTTTCGACTAAATTGCTATCAAAGGCTGGTACACTTGAGTGTATTATCCTGTTTGTTACTTTTAAGCAATACTTTAGCCCACAAGTGCAATCAACAATATAAGCTCACAAAAACAGGAAAATAAGGTAATAAAACAGTAATATAGGCACAAACAGTAGTCGAAAAGCTCAAAAGATTGAAAAATGCAAACTAAAAAGTTTAAAAAATACTTATGATCAAGAAAGTTGCTTTTTCTGCTCTCTGCTGGCTTAGGAACTCTGCAGGGGACCACGAGGAGCTATGCCTAGTTCTCTGCTCTTCAAAAGTTGCTCTTCAAAAGGGATAATGAGGTACTCTACTTGACGTGGAAAGTGACTCTATTCCACAGATGGGGCAGTCTCTGGGAGACAAATCTGGCCCGGTGTTGCAAGTTCATTCTTCACTTGGTGAACACCTGGGGAGACTGTACTGAGTCCACATTGTAGTGCTCTGAAATAAAAATGACTGGCTTCCAGCCAAAAGCAAAGAAACCTCCTTGACTGCCTGAGTACCGAAGAGTATTGGAGGCAATGTAGCATGGATTCAGGTCTGGTCTGACCCAGAAACTAGGGTGTATGTGGGGTCAGATCTTTAGTAATTCTGTGCTTTCGGGGTAGTGAGTTTGTTTAAGTAATGTTCAGTGGACTGTAAATTTGTTCAAGTAAAGTAGAGCCATATATAAGTGTACCTTCAAAATGTTGCGGCTGCAGTGTGCGACAATGGATATCTGAAATAAGTTTGCATAGGTTTGTATGTGCGAAACAAAAACATGCCGAATGCACAACAGTGAATGGTAGTGTGCATTCGCTGTTCAATTTGGCATATTGAGTGGAGATCGTACTATAGTGGGGATTGGGATATGACCCCTTCCCTCAATGTAGTGTGATCTTGGAGTTTGTATATATAAGCAGTAGGTGGTGTGGGCGGTGCAGGGGTGCTGCCCCCTGCAAAATGTGTGTTGTATGACACTGGATGTGGTGGTATGTTCGAAAAATGTTGATAATTCGATTTCGATGTTATATTTTTGTGTGCCATGCCGAGTCCCAATAGAAGGCGGTTCTTTGCTGCTGATGCCTGCAATTTTTATTACCACCAGCAGGAGACGCAGTACTCCATGTGTGCTATACCTGCTCGCACCAGCAGCTGATAGTCTACTGCAGGCATCTGCAATACCGAGTCATAGCTGCAGTTGATGCTCTGCTGCAGGCATTTGCAGTACCATGCCTCACCAGCAGGTGACAGTGCAGTACGTAGTCCAACCAGCATTGGCACTGTTTTACTGGCGGCAGCAGTGCCAAGGCTTATCAGAAGGCAGTGCTGACTGCTGATGCCTGCAGTTCTTATTACTACCAGCAGGAGACGTATTGCACCTGCAATACCTAGTACTACCAGCAGGTGGTGCTCTGCTGCAGGCATTTGCAGTACCATTTTCCACCAGCAGGTGACAGTGCACTATCTAGTCCAACCATCAGTTGGCACTGTTGTACTGGTGTCTGCATTGCCAGGCTCCACCATAACTGGTGCTGTGTTGCTGGTGCCTGCAGGTCTTTCTACCACCATCAGGAGATGCTGTATTGTAGATGTCTGCCATATGACGTCATACCAGCAGGTGGTGCTCTGCTACAAGTGTTAGCAGTACTGTGTCTCACCAGCAGGTGATGGTGCAGCAACTAGTCAAACCAGCAGTTGGCACTGTTGTACTTGTGCCTGTAGTGCTATGTCCCACCAGAAGTAGTGCTGTTCTGCTGATGCCTGCAGCTCTTATTACCAGCAGTAGGTGATGCTGTATTGCAGGTGCTTGTCATACCACTTCCCACCAGCAGGAGATGCTGTCTTGCTTGTGCTTGTCATATCAAGTCATACCAGCAGGTGACAGGTGTTTACAGCACCGTGTCTCACCAACAGGTGATGGTGCATTACCTAGTCATCCAAGAGTTGGCACTGTTGTACTGGCGCCTGTTGTTCCAAGTCCCACCAGAAGGTGGCGCTGTGCTGCTGCCTGTAGTTCCCATTACCACCTGCAGGAGACAGTGTAATGCAGATGCCTGCCATACCAGTTTGCAGCAGCTGGTGGTAGTCTACTGCAGGCATCTGCAATACCTAGTCAAACCAACAGGTGGTGCTCTGCTACAGGCATTTGCAGTACCGTGTCTCACCAGCAGGTGACAGTGGAGGACCTACCTAGTCCAAACAGAAATTGGTACTGCTGCACTGGTGCCTGCAGTGCCAAGTTCCACCATAAGGTGCTGCTGTGTTGCTGATGCCTGCAGTTCTTAGAACCATCAGCAGAAGACACTATTGCAGGTGCCTGCCATACGTAGTCACACCAGCATGTGGTGCTCTGCTACAGGCATTTGCAGTACCATGATTGACCAGCAGGTGACAGTGCAGTACCTTGCTCAACCAGCAGTTGGCACTGTTGTACTGGTGTCTGCAGTGGGAGGTTCCGCCATTAGGTGGTGCTGTCCTGCAGATGCCTGCAGTTCTTTCTACTACCAGCAGGCGATGCTGTATTGCAGGTGCCTGTCATACCATTTCGCACCAGCAGGTGGCAGTCTACTATAGACATCTGCAATACCTAGTCAAACCAGCATGTATTACTCTGTTACAGGCATTTGGAGTACCGTGCCTCACCAGCAGGTGATAGTGCAGTACCTAGTCATACCTGTTGTTGGCACTGTTGTACTGGTGCCAGCCATGCCAAGTCATACAAAAAAGTGATGCTATGCTGCTGATGCCTGCAGTTCTTATTACCTCCAGCAGGAGACACTGTATTGCAGTTTCCTGTCACACAGCTTCCCACCAGCAGGTGGCAATATACTGCAGGCATCTACAATAGCTAATCAAACCAGCAGGTGGTGCTCTGCTACAGGCATTTGCAGTACCATGTTTCACCTGGAGGTGATTGTGCAGTACCTTGTCCAACCAGCAGTTGGCACTGTTCTAGTGGTGTCTACAGTGGGAAGTTCCACCATAAGGTGGTGCTGTTCTGCAGATGCTTGCAGTTCTTTCGACCACCAGCAGGAGATGCTGTATTGCAGGTGCCTGTCATACCAGTTCGCACCAGCAGGTGGCAGTCTATTGTAGGCATCTGCAATACCTAGTCAAACCAGCAGGTGGTGCTCTGCTACAGGCATTTGCAGTACCGTGTCTCACCAGCAGGTGATAGCGCAGTACCCAGTCCTACCAGTAGTTGGCACTGTTGTACTTGTGCCAGCAGTGCCAACTCCTACCAGAAGGTGGTGCTATGCTGCTGATGCCTGCAGTTCTTATTACCACCAGCTGGAGACAATGTATTGCAGGTGCCTGTCTTACAACTTCCCACCAGCAGGTAGAAATATACTGCAGGCATCTACAATGGCTGCATCGTGGTTTTGGCATCTTTTCAGGCTTGCTATTTGTTGCTGAAGCACCTACCAAGGGGAGAAAACGCTGAGAGAAGAAAAGGAGCCACTTTTGTGATTTTAAGTATTTTCTTCTGAATTTTTACTGCTTTGCCGCCTTTTTTTTTGGCATTTTCCGGCTTGCTAAAGTTTATATCTGTAACAGTAACAGTACTTGGAACACATCTAGAGCCTGTTTACTGCATTTCCTGTGTTGCACTTAATTTAAAATCATTTTTTTCTCTAAAAGCTGCATTTTACCTGATTTTGGCCTAGCACTCAAGTGTGGGGTCATTTATTGCACTGTTGTGATTATTTTGCTGCTTGTTTATCTCTGCTACCTTTAAACTACAACAAAAAGAAAAAAAAAAAAATCTTGCTTTTTTCCCACTTTCTGAAAGTTAAGAAAGTTCAGTTACAGATTTGCTGTTCTGAACTGTTTGGAAGTTTCTAGAAGGCCAGTGCTTGCTTGGGCTAAAGGGAAGTCTCTGTGTTCATGTGTTCACCAGTGGGAGTGGTTAGCACTGAACAGCCTGCCTGTCCCTGGAGGAGTGGTTACTACCTAGAAGCTGTAGTTTTATTGGCCATTTTGGGTCAATTCTAAACTCCTTGATCTCTCTCTCTTAAAACCCTACAACTCTCTTTTTGCGCGCTTTTGCGCACTGAGCAGCGTCGGGCAGCGCCACCTAAACAGGTTTAAACTATTCCAGGCTCCACAAAGTCTGCTCTTCACTTTTTCCCTTAGAACTGTTCAAACTCTCAAAGTAATCACTCTATTCTCTTTCTAAAGCCCTGCACTTGCTCAGCTCTTATAAGGAAACACTAACTAACTAAAGCACTACACCCTCCTTGACTTCTCATAAGTATTAGGCTCCGGATTGGTCCTTCCTGATCAAGTGAAAAATCAGTTCCCTTCCCTAATCTGATCAGTAAAAAAACAGTTCCCTATACTAATCTGGTATGTCCAATGGTCAGTTTCAAGGTTACTCTCCAGTCCAGCTGGTGAATCTGGAAATTTTGAGGCAATGTTACAATTGCCTTATGTACACAGACAACCCTCTCCTCCTTCCAACAAACTCTAATACATGTGAGAGATGCAGTTACACAGCCATACTGGAGGCAGAGCTCTCTCAACCCAAGACTGGCACAGTCAGTCAGGAGGAAAAGGTAACCACCCACACCACACATACCTATTGCATCTGCATACCCAACACATAAACGCACAAAAACATACTCGGAGGCTCTAAATAAAAATCTGCCTAAACAGCAAAGACCTCCTAAGCAGATATCCAAGCAACAGCCACCCCTCAACAATACCCACAAATCACATATCTCACAAAATCAGTGCACCTCACAGTCACAGCCCTTAAGGCCAAACAACACACCAAATACACTTGTTATAGGGGACTCTATTGTCTGGCACACTGACGTCCCGCTCACCAGACTGAACAAGGAGAAGGTCACGGTAAACTGCCTGTCAGGTGCCAGGATCCGATCCGCCACATAACACAAGCACTCAGGTCACTCCAAAGCAAGTACAAGTTTGCGCTGAATCTGTCTACCAGGATTACCTTGCCCTCATCTATGGCTTTGGTAACTGTTTCAAAGAAATCAACTAGGTTTAAGAGGCAAGATCTGCCCTTAACAAAGCCAAATTGGCTAGGGTCCAGTGTCTGGAGGCTCCCAATGTCTTTGTTTATGAGTTCCATGATAATACGCTCCATAGCTTTACAGACCAGACTAGTCAGGGGTCCGTTGTGGCACCAACTTTGTGGAGTGGGACCACTGTAGCTGTACGCCATTCTTTGGGTACATATCCTGTAGTAAGGCTAAGTTTGAACAGTGACTTAATGTGAGGGTTCAGTTCTTCTTGGAGCTCGTGTAAGACACAGCCTGGGACACCATCCGGTCCCACAGATGCTGTGTTTTTTGCTTTGGAGAGGGCAGCTTTCACCTGTGCATCTGTGATGTCAGGGAGGTTACATTCAGTTGTGTTAGGCATTTGCTCATTTGGGGGGGAAGGGGGGGAGAAGTTTGCGCTGAATCTGTCTGCCAGGATGTTGGCTATGTCTGTAGGTTCGGTATATTTTGTACCGTTATGCAACAATTCAGAGCATATCTGGGAGTTTCCACCCATGTTCCTGACATAACTAAAGAAGGCCTTGTGATTATCTTTAGTGTCTAAGGCAATTTTTCTTTCGAAGCTGGCCTTTGATGATTTTATGAGGGATCGAAGTTTCTTGCTAATACTGATCAGAGGTACCTTCCCTTTTTGGGATTTTGCTCTGTCATGTAGTAGCTTCCTCCTTCTGTTGTATAGCTTATTTATGGCCGGGGTCCGCCAGACCGGTCTCCTGTTTTTGGAGGAGTGAGTCTTTGTTTTATTTGGGATAGCACAATCCATGCATTCCTGCAGGTGCTCATAGAATGCATTTGTAAAGGATTCTGCAGAATGGGCTGTATTATCCTCTGGCCCAGGGGCTTTGAAGGATTCCACCTCAGTCTTGAGAAGTGCAAAGTTGGCTTTTGAGAAATTCTTTACAGTGATTTCCTTGGCTGGGGTGGGGATGGGATATGGATGTCCAGGGAAATTTGTTTATGGTCTGATCTTACCAATGAGGGGTTTACCTCTGGTGTGGAACATAGAGTCCCCATGTTGGTGATGACCAGGTCCAATATGTTGTTCCCTCTTGTGGGAGTGTTGACCAGTTGTTCCATTGTGTTAGAGTTTATAAATTCAAGGAACCGTTGGGCAAGGGTGTTTGGGCTTGAGTAGTTTTCCCAGTCAATGCTTGGGTAGTTGAAGTCACCCAATAACATAGTGTTGGAGACTTTCATATTCTCCAGTGTTCTCAGGAATGCCAAGTGGGGTTCCTGTAATAGGGAGGGTGTTCTGTAGCAGGCTACAAACAGAAAGGCAGTTTTGCCCGCTGTTAGTTGCACATGGATGGTTTCCGATGCTTCGTGCAGTGCCACTAACCTGGAGGTGTAGGTATCTTTGATGAATATAGATACTCCCCCTCCTTTTGTGCTTCGGTCTGAGTTTTGGGGCCGAAACGCATGGTATGAGTTATAACCTGGTAGTGCAGGGGTGCTCTCAGGAGCCTTGAACCAGGTTTCTGTTACTGCACAGACATCGATTTTCTCCATATTGAGGAGAGCCTCGAGTGCGTGCATCTTGAGGTTTAGACTTCTGGCATTGAGTAGCATTACCTTTAGTTTTTTTATCCTTGGGTTGTCTATGGAGTTGGGTTTGTACTTTGAGCCTTGCCTAAAAAAGGCACTATGGGGGTGGCAAGAGCCTTGGCCAGTATATGAAAGCCTAAGCAACGTGGCTTGTCGAGCATGTCATCCCAGGCTGACAGACACTGGATCCCCTTTGAATGACACCAATACTTTAGCCAATGGTTGAAACTGATCATTTTGTCTTTATATTGTGGCATAATTTTTGGTGAGGGCAAGATGCTACTCAAAGTCAGGGTCATACCAGCCTGGGCGACATGGTCAGAGAGCTCCTCTATGTCTCTTTTCATGTAGTCCAGGGAGGTACGTATCAGGTCATTCACACCAGCATGGACTACCTTGCCCTCATCTATGGCTTTGGTAACTGTTTCAAAGAAATCAACTAGGTTTAAGAGGCAAGATCTGCCCTTAACAAAGCCGAATTGGGTAGGGTCCAGTGTCTGGAGACTCCCAATGTCTTTGTTTATGAGTTCCATGATAATACGCTCCATAGCTTTACAGACCAGACTAGTCCACACAGCCTACCTGGACCTCGCAAAAGCCTTCGACACAATACCCCACTTAGGCATCATAAATAAGCTTACCAGCTTAAATATCAACCCCTATATCACAAGATGGGTTGCAAACTGGCTCAGAGATAGAACCCACATTGTCAGAATCGCAGGTGCCATGTCCGAATCCAAACCAGTTACAAGTGGCATCCCGCAGGGCTCAGTTCTGGGACCTCTCTTGTTCGGTATATACTTCTCTGAGGTTCAGGCTAACACGGGGGGATTATGGCTGACAAAGTTCGCAGATGACTGCAAATTGGGGGCCATAATCGAATCTCCAGCTGACACAAGCATCCTCCAAAAGGGTCTCAAAGAGACGGATGCTTGGTGCCAGAGCCACGGCCTCAAGCTAAATGCTAAAAAGTGCATAGTCATCCCCTTTGGGAAAAACAAGGTGCCCACAAATTACCACATAGGTGGTAATCCATTAAGTACGGAAGAAGTAATTAGAGATTTGGGGACCAACGTAGATAGTAATCTCTCATGTGATAATCACGTTGCCAAAGTGGTTAGAAAGACCTTCTATATAGCCCACCTTATCACAAAAGGGTTCACATCTAGATCAAGAAAGGTCATTGTGCCCCTCTACTTGTCAATCATCAGGCCCATAATTGAATACAATGTCCCTTTTAGGATGTACCTTACCCGACACCTGCAGAAACTGGAGAGACCCCAAAAGTACCTCACCAAGAGGATCATGGGCTACAAACAGATGTCCTATGCAGCTCGACTAAAGAAACTCCAGCTCTACTCAGTTGCTTACCGCCTACTCAGAGGCGATCTATGCCTGACGTACAAAGCCATGTCAAACCCAGAATTAATGGACATGCTCCACCTCAAAAAATCCAAGTCCCTTAGAGCTACACGCTCCAGGGACCTAAACCTCAGCGCTAAAATAAATAGGACATGCTGGAGGGACAGATTAATTTCCCAGAGGCTCCCCTCACTCTGGAATAGAATCCCAATTCATGTTAGACATAGCCCCTCGCTGACCCTCTTCAAGCGAAATCTGGACGCGTGGATGGGAAATCGCAAATTCACCCCGGGATCTCTTCTGTGTCCCTGCTAGACAGAGGCACAGTAAACTAATCTTAAAAGGGTAACTTCTGTGACCTATTTTACAGAGGCACAGTAGGCTAATCTAATAGGGAGGCGGAAGCCAAATACACTCTGGCTAGGCTTATAAATGCTCTAGGGCAGATAGCCTTGTATCTGCCTATGAACCTATAGCTAGTCAAACCAGCCGGTGGTGCTCTGCTACAGGCATTTGCAGTACCGTGTCTCACCAGCAGGTGATAGTGCAGTACCTAGTCCTACCTGTAGATGGCACTTTTGTACTTGTGCCTGCAGTGCCAACTACCACCATAAGGTGGTGCTGTGCTGCCGATGCATGCAGTTCTTACTACCACTAGCAGGAGAAGCTGTAATGCAGGTGACTGTCAGGTGGTACTCTGCTACAATTGTTTGCAGTAGCGTTTCTCACCAGTAGGTGATTGTGCATTACCTAGTCAAACCAGGAATTGGCACTGATGTACTGGCGCCTGTTGTGCGAATTCCCACCAGAAGGTGGTGCTGTGTTGCTGATGCCTGCAGTTTTTATTACCACCAGTAGGAGATGTAGTAATACAGGTGCCAATTGCACCATAAGGTGGTGCTGTGCTGCTGACTCCGGTAATTCTAATTACCACCAGCAGATGTCTCCCATACCAGTTCACACCAGCAGGTGGAGTCAGACCAGCAGGTGATGCTGTGCTACTGGCATTTCTAGTACCATTTCTCATCAGCAAGTGACAGTGCTGTACGTAGTTGTACCACCTGTTAGCGCTGTTGTACTGGTGCCTGCAGTGCCCTAGCCCACCATAAGGTGCTGCTGTACTGCTGATACCTGCAGTTCTTATTACCAGCAGCAGGAGATGCTGTTTTGCAGTAGCCTGCCATACCTGTTGCACCAGTAGGAGGTAGTCTACTGCAGGCATCTGCAATACCTAGTCAAACCAGCAGGCGGTGCTCTGCTACAGGCATTTGCAGTACCATGTCTCACCAGCAGGTGACAGTGCAGTACCTAGTCCAACCAGCGGTGGCACCAGCAGGTGGCAGTCTGTTGCAGGCTTCTGCATTACGTGGTCAAACCAGCAGGTGGAGCTCTGCTACAGGCATTTGCAGTACAGTGTCTCACCAGCTAGTGACAGTACAATACCTAGTCCAACTAGCAGTTCATAGGTATTTACTAGGCTGTCTGCCCAAGGGCATTTGTAAGTCAAGCCAGAGTGTCGGCTTTCGCCGCCCCATTGATTAATTAACTGATCCTCTGTCAAGCAGAGGCAATGAAGTGATCCCAGGGGTGTATTTTCTGTTACCCATCCACTCGTCAAGGTTTCTCTTGGAGTGTTAGCGAGGGGCCCTGCCTGATGTAATTTGGAATTTTGTTCTAAAGCATGGGGAGTCTCTGTGTCAGGGATCTATCCCTACGCATGTTCTATTTATTGTTGTGGCGAGGTTTAGCTCACTAGAGTGCGTGGCTCGCAGTGACTTGGATTTCTTTAGGTGGAGCATGTCCATCAATTCTGAGTTGGGCATGGCTTTGAAAGTCAGACAGAGATCACCTCTGAGTAAGCGATATGCCACTGAGTACAGCCGTAGTTTTTTTCAGTCGGGCTGCATAGGACATATGAGACCAGTAATCCTCTTTGTGAGGTACTTTTGTGGTCTTTCCAACTGTTGGAAGTCTCTTGTGAGGTACATCCCAAATGGGGCATTGTACTCTATGATGGGTCTAATGAGTGACGAGTAGAGGGGCACTATAACTGCTTTATTTCTAGATGCGAACCCTTTAGTAATTAGATGGGCCACATAGAAGGATTTCCTAACTACTTTGGCAATATGATATTCAAAGGGGAGATTGCTATCTACCTGGGTCCCCAGATCTCTTATTACCTCTTCTGAATTAAGGGAGCTGCCACCTATGTGGTAATTTGTGGATGTTTTGTTTTTCCCAAATTGGAATACTATGCATTTTTTGGCATTTAGCTTGAAGCCATGACTTTGACACCAGGTGTCTGTCTCAGTAAGGCCATTTTGGAGGATGTCCGGGTCAGCTGGAGAGTCAGTTATGGCTCCCAGTTTCAGTCATTGGCGAACTTGGTTAGCCATAGTCCTCCTGTGTTTGCCTGTACGTCTGAGAAGTATATGTCGAACAGTAGGAGTCCTAGGACCGAGCCTTGCAGGACACCACTTGTGACTTGTTTAGATTTGGACCTGGAGCCCGCTATTCTTACCATGTGAGTTCTGTCTGTAAGCCAGTTGGCAACCCATCTCGTGATGCAGGGGTTTATGTTCAGGCTGGTGAGTTTTTCCGTAATACCCCAGTGGGGAATGGTGTCAGAAGCCTTGGTGAGGTCAAGGTAGGCTGTGTGAACCACCTTTCCCTCGTCTATGGCCTTGGTGACTTTCTCGAAGAAGTCATCCAGGTTTAGTAGGCATGATCTGCCCTTAACAAAGCCGAACTGGGTCGGGTCAAGTGTTTGGAGGTTCCCAATGTCTTCGTTAATGAGTTCCATGATGATGTGCTCCATAGCCTTGCAAACCAGGCTAGTCAGGCTTATGGGGCGATAGTTACCAGGGTCAGTTGTGACCCCTCCCTTGTGTAGAGGAATAACTGTTGCTGTGCATCATTCTATGGGCACGTAGCCTGTGGAGAGCCTGAGGTTGAACAGTGTGTTTAGGTGGGGGGTTAGTTCGTTCTGTAGTTTGTGCAAGACGCTGCCTGGGACACCATCTGGTCCCACTGACGCTGTGTTTTTGGCTTTTGAAAGGGCTGTTTTCACCTGTGCGTCTGTGATTTCTGGGACACTACACTTTTCCGGTATTGTTGTGGGCCCTTTTGGAGGTGAGAGGGAGGTGAAGTTTGCACTGAATCTGTCTGCCAGGATGTTGGCAATATCAGTAGGTTCAGAATATTTTGTGCTATTTTGCACCAGTTCAGTGAATATCTGCGAGTTGTGACTTAGATTCTTAATATAGCTAAAGAAGGCTTTGTGGTTATCTTTTGAATCCTTGGCTATTTTTCTTTCGAAGTTAGCCTTAGATGATTTCATGAGGAACCTCAGTTTCTTACTGATACTGGTCAGGGATGTCTTTCCTTCTTGGGATTTGCTTTTTTTCTGAAATAGTTTCCTCCTTCTATTGTATAGCCTGTTTATTGTAGAGGTCCACCAAACTGGTTTCCTTCTCTTAGAGGAGCGAGTCTTGGTTTTGCTAGGGATGGCACGATCCATGCATCCTTGTAGGTGCTCATAGAGTGCATTTGTAAAGGTTTCTGCATCTTGGGCAGCATTATCCTTTAGCGTGGGGGCTGTGAAACCTACAACCTCTGTCTTAAGTAAGGTGAAGTTTGCTTTAGAAAAGTTTTTTACTGTGGTTTCCTTAGTTGGGGGTAGTGGTGGGGTGTGGACATCCAGAGTGATTAGTTTATGGTCTGATCTAACCAGTGACGGGTTGACCTCTGGTGTGGAACACCTGTCGCCCATGTTGGTGATGACCAGGTCCAATATGTTTTCACCTCTGGTAAGGGAGTTTACCAGCTGATCCAGGGTGTTTGAGTTGATGAATTCCAGGAAACGCTGGGCCAGGGAATTTGTACTCGAGTAGTTTTCCCAGTGAATGGTAGGGTAATTGAAATCGCCCAATATCAGGGTATTTGGTAGGACCGTCATGTTTTCCAGTGTCTCCAGAAAGGTGGAGTGGTGGTCCTGGGTCATGGAGGGTGATCTGTAGCAGGCCACAATTTGCATTGCAGATTTGCCCGATGTTAGTTGCACATGGATGATCTCAGAGATATCATGTTGCGCCACTAACCTGGAGGTGTAGGTATCCTTGATGAATATGGATACACCCCCTCCTTTTGTGTTTCAGTCCGTGTTCTGTGGCCGAAACGTGTGGTATAAGTTGTAGCCCAGTAGTGCTGGGGTGCTGTCTGGAGCCTTGAACCAGGTTTCAGTTACTGCACAGATGTCGACGTTTTCCATACTGAGGAGTGCTTCGAGCGCGTGCATTTTGAGATTTAAACTCCTGGCGTTGAGTAGCATAACCCTCAGTTGTTTGTTAATTGTGCTGTTTATGGAGGTGGGTTTGACTTTTGAGCCTTGCCTAAAAAAGGCACTATGGGGGCAGCAAGAGCCTTGGCCAGTATTCAAAAGCCTAGGGGTGACAGGTGCAAGCTGTCTCTTGGCAACGCTTGTCGAGCATGTCATCCCAGGCTGACAGACACTGGATCCCCTTTGAATGACACCAGAAGCTTAGCCAATTGTTGAAATTGATCATTTTTTCTTTATACTGCGGTATCATTCTTGGTGAGGGCAGGATGCTACTCAGGGCCAGGGTCATACCAGCCTGGGCTACATGATCAGAGAGTTCTTCCATGTCTCTTTTCATGTAGTCCAGGGAGGTACGTCTCAGGTCATTCACACCAACATGAACAATAACAGAGTCATATTTATACTTGTTATGGAGTGACCTGAGTGCTTGTGTTATGTGGTAGATTCTGGCTCCTGACAGGCAGCTAACAGTAATCATAGCTCTCAACCTTCCATCTCCAAAATTCCATCTCCAAAGAACCTTAATGAAATGTGGAAAACAAAAATGCACAAAAACACATAACTTAAGCTTACTAACAACTTCAAACTAATAGGATGGTTAAAAATATGCTGGTTTTTTTTTACTGCTAAATCAATTAATTAAAAAAATTGATATGATTAATTTCTATTTCATATGATTTCAAAAAAAATTCCTAACACTGAATGGCGACAGACTCTTTTCAATGTGGTGGGAACTTTGAGGAAAAAAAAAACATGAACTTTTTAAGACCCCAAATGAGGTACATTCCTCGTAATGAGGTACACTTGAGAGGTATGACAGTAATCTTCTGCTTATCCAGCCTAGTGAGTGGGATGTCAGTGTGCCTGACTATAGAGTCACCTATTACTAGTGTGTTAGGCATGCTATTTCGCCTTAAGGGCTGTTATTGTGTGGCACACTGATTTTGTGTTTTATGTGTTGTCTGGTTTGTGATGGGAAGTACAGGTTGTTTGGGTGACTGCTTTGGAGGTCTCTGATGCTTTTGCAGGTTTTTATTTAGAGCCTCCGAGTATGATTTTGTGTATTTATGTTCATTTTTTGCCAGTGCTGTTTTAGTAGGTCTGTGTGCTGCTGGAGGTGTGGTGCAAGTGTTAACCTTCTCCTCTTGACTGTCTGTTCCAGTCTTGGGTGGAGACAGCTTAGCTTCCAGTTTGGCTGTATAATTGCATCTCTCGCATATTTTAGTGTTTTGTGGTAGGAGGAGAGGGTTGTCTGTGTACATGAGGCAGTTGTAACATTGCCTCAGGATACCCAGATTCACCAGCTGGACTGGAGAGTGCACCTGAAGTTGCGCTTTGGTCATGCCTGAATAGTAGGGTGAGTTGCTTAGTCACTTGTTTGGTGAGGGGTGAATAAAGAGCCTTGCCCTGCTGGGCAGTCAGTGTCAGGGTATATTAGTGCTTGCTATTAGGTCTGAGCAAGTGCTGGGCTGTAAGATGCTTTTTGAGTGCTTAGGTTGAGAGTTAGACTAGTTTCAAGGAAACACTTAAGAGAAGACTTAGTGGAGCCGGGAATAATTTAACCATAGCTAACCAGCACTGCCAGGTGCGCAAAACCATGCAAATGCGGTTTTTATAGTAGGGGAATGAAAGAGATAGAAATTAGCCCCAAATGGCCAATAAATTACTGACTTCTGGGCTGGAACCACTCCTCCAGGGACAGATAGGTTGCTCAAAGCTCCCCTCTCTCACAGGTGAACAGAGAAACTTCCTTCTATCCAAGTAAGGTATGGGCAACCAGAAACTAGTATCACAGCCCTGAATTCAGCACTAGCCTGAAAACTGGACTATACTAGCTTAGAAAGGCGGGAAACAACTATTTTTTTTTTTGAAAAGATAAGGCAAAAACAGTAAAAATACACTTAAAACAGCTTTAAACAACTACAAACTATCAGAAAAGGCTATCACACTTTAGTGTGTAACCTACAACAGTTAAACAAATTATTTAAACAAAAAACTTTTTAAAAGTGCAGGCAGTCAAATAAGTACAATATGTGAAAAAAACAAGCTTTTAAATCTGCGTTTAGGTGGAAAACAGTTAAGTACAGCAAGAAAGTACAAAAAACTGATACTTAATCACTCCAAAGTCTCTCTCCTAAGCTAGAAGGCTTGTATCAGTTTAAGGCTTTCTAGTGCTACCCAGTAGGTTAGTTACAGGAAAGATGGGAAACAAGTGCAGATGTGGTCTTTTAAACCAGAAAGTTGAAAGAGATGGACAAACTGTCCAAATGGTCAATAAAGTACAATTTCTGGGCCAAGAACCTCTCCTCTTGTGGTATACA
Source organism: Protopterus annectens (assembly GCF_019279795.1). Taxonomy (NCBI): domain Eukaryota; kingdom Metazoa; phylum Chordata; order Ceratodontiformes; family Protopteridae; genus Protopterus; species Protopterus annectens. Next base: position 527,553,072 of record NC_056732.1, read on the forward strand.
GGCTACCTAGTGCTTACCACTCCCACTGATAAGCTAGAAGGCTTTCCTCCGACACAGAAAGGCTTGCAGACCTCAGAAGCCTACCAACAGTCCTGGATACAGCAACTCTGTATCTGGACTAGGCCAGTTACAGGAAAGGTGGGAAACAAGCAGAAGTGCGGCTTTTAAACCAGAATGTTGAAAGAGATGGAAAAAAACTGCCCAAACGGACAATAGCTACAATTTCTGGGCCAGGAACCACTCCTCATGTGGTAGATAAGCCATCTAATGCTTACCACTCCCACTGATAAGATAGAAGGCTTCCCTCCAAAACAGAAAGGCTTGGGGAGCTCAGAAGCTTACAGAGAGTCCTGGAATACAGCAAATCTGTACCTGGACTAGACTAGTTGCAGGAAAGGCGGGGAACAAGTACAAATGTATGCTTTTAAGCCAACAAGTTGAAAAAGATGGAAAACTGCCCAAACGGCCACATAAACTACAATTTCTGGGCCAAAACTCACTCTTCCCATGGAGGATAGGCTACCTAGTGCTTACCACTCCCATTGATAATCTAGAAGGCTTTCCTCCAACACAGAAAGGCTTGTGGGCTCAGAAGCTTACTAACAATCCTGGATACAGCAACTCTGTAACCGGACTAGGCTAGTTATAGGAAAGGTGGGAAACAGGCACAAGTGCAGCTTTCAAACCAGAAAGTTGAAAGAGATGGAAATAATCTGCTCAAACAGTCAATAGCTACAATTTCTGGGCCAGGGACCACTACTCTTGTGGTAGATAAGCTATCTGATGCTTACCACTCCCACTGATAAGCTAGAAGGCTTCCCTCCAACACAGAAAGGCTTGTGGGGCTCAGAAGCTTACAGAGAGTCCTGGATACAGCAAATCTGTACCTGGACTAGACTAGTAACAGGAAAGGCAGGAAACAAGTGCAAACACAGGCTTTTAAATCAGAAGGTTGAAAGAGATGGAAAAGCTTCCCAAACGGCCAATAAACTATAATTTCTGGGCCAGAAACCACTCCTCCTGTTGTAGATAGGTTACCTAGTGCTTACCACTCTCACTGATAAGCTAGAAGGCTTCTCTCCAACACAGAAGGGTTTGGGGAGGGGGCTCAGAAGCTTACCAACAGTCCTGGATACAGCAAATCTGTACCTGGATTACACTAGTTATAGAAAGACGAGAACCAAACGCAAAACGGGCTTTTAACCAGAAAGTAGAATGAGATGGAAAAACTGCCCAAACAGCCAATGAACCACAATTTCTGGGCCAAAACCCACTCTTTCCATGGTAGATAGGCTACCTAGTGCTTACCACTCCCACTGATAAGCTAGAAGGCTTCCCTCCAACACAGAAAGGCTTGGGGGGCTCAGTTACTAACAGTCCTGGATACAGCAAGTCTGTATCTAGACTTGACTAGTTACAGGAAAGGCAGGAAACAGGCTTAGAATTTTTTTTGTTACAGCAAAGCAGCTAAAACAGCAGTAAATACAATTCAAATTGTAGTGCAGGCCAGCAAACCTGAGCGTGTAGCAGCACTACAGCAAATACAGTTAAATAAGTGCAATTAAATTAACAAATGACTAAAAAACAAGTGCAGAAGGCAGTAAATTAGAAGGCTACTAACAAGCAGTAATAAGTGCAGAGTAAGAGCGACTGAACAGATAACAGCATGCAGAAGTGCAACTAAGACAGTTATAGTAAGAGCAGATGAATAAGATATGTATGTATATTTTTTGGGGGGGGACAGAGGAGGATTACGAGGCTACAGGGGTTGTCCTTTCCAAATGCTCTCTTTGTACATAGTAGGAATGCCTGAAATCAGAATATGATTTCACTGCACACAGTTGAGTGAACAAATGAGATGGGCCCAGAAGGAGTATCCAAATACAAGTGTACAAGATGGGCAGACAATTTCAAAGTCACCAACATTAATACCAAAACAAGAACAGGGAGAGTGGGTGGGGAACTAACTGTAGAGAGACAGCCACAACTTCAGATGAGTTAATATTCAGTGAAAAACACAAATAAATAAATTAAATACAGTACTATATGCAAAAGAGCAGATAAAAGTGTACTTAAATTCACTTATACGTCCGGCTGATTTCAGGTAGATGTTAGCCAGCAAAGCTCTGATATTAAGCAGAGATAACTCAAAATGTACCACTTATATAAGGCAAGACAGGATGTCAGTGATGAGCTGAAACTAGCCCCCACTGCTATCAATAGCTACACAGAAATTCTAAAAAGTAGTCTAGAGAGAGACAGTCACAACTTCATTTGAGTTAATATTCAGTGAAAAACACAAATAAATAAATTAAATACAGTACTATATGCAAAAGAGCAGATAAAAGTGTACTTAAATTCACTTATACGTCCAGCTGATTTCAGGTAGATGTTAGCCGGCCAAAGCTCTGATATTAAGCAGAGATATCTCAAAATGTACCACTTATATAAGGCAAGACAGGATGCCAGTGATGAGCTCAAACTACCCCCCACTGCTATCAATGGCTACACAGAAATTCTAAAACGTATTCCGTAGAGAGACAGCCACAACTTCAGTTGAGTTAATATTCAGTGAAAAACACAAATAAATTAAATACAGTACTATATACAAAAGAGTAGATAAAAGTGTACTTAAATTCACTTATACGTCCAGCTGATTTCAGGTAGATGTTAGCCGGCCAAAGCTCTGATATTAAGCAGAGATAACTCAAAATGTACCACTTATATAAGGAGAGACAGGATGTCAGTGATGAGCTGAAACTACCCCCACTGCTATCAATGACTACACAGAAATTCTAAAAAGTACTCTGTAGAGAGACAGCCACAACTTCATTTGAGTTAATATTCAGTGAAAAACACAAATAAATAAATTAAATACAGTACTATATGCAAAAGAGCAGATAAAAGTGTACTTAAATTCACTTATACGTCCAGCTGATTTCAGGTAGATGTTAGCCGGCCAAAGCTCTGATATTAAGCAGAGATAACTCAAAATGTACCACTTATATAAGGCAAGACAGGATGCCAGTGATGAGCTGAAACTACCCCCACTGCTATCAATGGCTACACAGAAATTCTAAAAAGTACTCCGTAGAGAGACAGCCACAACTTCAGTTGAGTTAATATTCAGTGAAAAACACAAATAAATTAAATACAGTACTATATACAAAAGAGTAGATAAAAGTGTACTTAAATTCACTTATACGTCCAGCTGATTTCAGGTAGATGTTAGCCGGCCAAAGCTCTGATATTAAGCAGAGATAACTCAAAATGTACCACTTATATAAGGAGAGACAGGATGTCAGTGATGAGCTGAAACTACCCCCACTGCTATCAATGACTACACAGAAATTCTAAAAAGTACTCTGTAGAGAGACAGCCACAACTTCAGTTGAGTTAATATTCAATGAAAAACACAAATAAATAAATTAAATACAGCACTATATGCAAAAGAGCAGATAAAAGTGTACTTAAATTCACTTATACTGTTGTACTGGTGCCAGTAGTGCTAAGTCCTACCAGAAGGTGGTGCTATGCTGCTTATGCCTGCAGTTCTTATTACCACCAGCAGGAGACGTATTGCACATGCCTGTCATACCACTTCCCACCAGCAGGAGATGCTGTCTTGCTTGCATATTAAGCCATACCAGCAGGTGGTGTTCTGCTACAGGTGCTTACAGCACCGTGTCTCACCAGCAGGTGATGGTGTATTACATAGTCAAACCAGGAGATGGCACTGTTGTACTGGTGCCTGTTGTTCCAAGTCCCACCATAAGGTGGCGCTGTGCTGCTGATGCCTGCAGTTCTCATTACCACCTCTAGGAGACAGTGTAATGCAGATGCCTGCCATACCAGTTCACAGCAGCAGGTGGTAGTCTATGCAGGCATCTGCAATACCTAGTCAAACCAGCAGGTGGTGCTTTGCTACAGGCATTTGCAGTACCGTGTCTCACCAGCAGGTGACAGTGGAGGACCTACCTAGTACAATCAGCAATTGGCACTGTTGTACTCGTGCCTGCAGTACCAAGCTCCACCATAAGATGATGCTGTGTTGCTGATGCCTGCAGTTCTTAGGACCACCAGGAGGAGACACTATTGCAGGTGCCTGTCAAACCTAGTCACACCAGCATGTGGTGCTCTGTTACAGGCATTTGCAGTACCATGTTTCACCAACAGGTGACAGTGCAGTACCTTGTCCAACCAGCAGTTGGCACTGTTGTACTGGTGTCTGCAGTGGGAAGTTTCACCATAAGGCGGTGCTGTCCTGCAGATGCCTGCAGTTCTTTCTGCCACCAGCAGGAGATGCTGTATTGCAGGTGCCTGTCATACCAGTTCACACCAGCAGGTGACAGTCTACTGTAGGCATCTGCAATACGTAGTCAAACCAGCAGATAGTACTGTGATATAGGCATTTGCAGTACCGTGTCTCTCAAGCAGGTGATAATGCAGTACCTAGTCCTACCAGTAGTTGGCACTGTTGTACTTGTGCCAGCAGTGCCAAGTCCTACAAGAAGGTGGTGCTATGCAGCTGATGCCTGCAGTTCTTATTACCACAAGCAGGAGACACTGTATTGCAACTGCCTGTCATATAACTTCCCATCAGCAGGTGGCAATATACTGCAGACATCTACAATAGCTAATGAAACCAGCAGTGCACTACCTAGTCCTACCAGTAGTTGGCAATGTTGTACTTGTGCCAGCAGTGCCAAGTCCTACAAGAAGGTGGTGCAATGCTGCTGATGCCTGCAGTTCTTATTACCACCAGCAGGAGACACTGTATTGCAGCTGCCTGTCATACAACTTCCCATCAGCAGGTGGCAATATACTACAGGCATCTACAATAGCTAGTGAAACCAGCAGGTGGTGCTGTGCTTCAGGCATTTGCAGTACCATGTTTCACCAGCAGGTGACAGTGCAGTACCTTGTCCAACCAGCGGTTGGCACTGTTATGCTGGTGTCTGCAGTGGGAAGTACAATCATAAGGTGGTGCTGTCCTGCAGATGCCTGCAGTTCTTTCTACCACCAGCAGGAGATGCTGTATTGCAGGTGCCTATCATACCAGTTCACACCAGCAGGTGGCAGTCTACTGTAGGCATCTGCAATACCTAGTCAAACCAGCAGTTGGTGCTGTGCTACAGGCATTTGCAGTACAGTGTCTCACCAGCTAGTGACAGTATCATGCCTGACCAGCAAGTGACAGTGCAGTACGTAGTCCAACCAGCAGTTACCACTGTTGTACTGGTGCCAGTAGTGCCAAGTCCTACCAGAAGGTGGTGCTATGCTGCTGATGCCTGCATTTCATATTACCACCAGCAGGAGACAGTGTATTGCAGGTGCCTGCCATGCCAGTTTGCGCCAGCAGGTGATAGTCTACTGTAGGCATCTGCAATACCTAGTCAGACCAGCAGGTGGTGCTCTGCTACAGGCCTTTGCAGTACTGTGTTTCACCAGCAGGTGACAGTGGAGGACCTACAATCTACATATCTCTCTCAAAGTAAAATTCTTTGGCAACATCCATCCAAACCCTGGATCAGCTGCATTCATGGAAACCTTTAACTTTACAACACCCAAAAACCACACCCTTTAAATGCAACATAACACTAATTGTTTTCCCTTAACATTACCCATATAAACAGTAGAAACATCTACAATTAAATACCACAATTCCATACCTGTCTTAAAGTACATGCTCTTAATATAGCGTTATTAATTGAAACCTGGCTGAAAAAAAGAAAAGATAATAAAATTCTGCCCCCAAACTATAATATACTAGGAGCAGACAGACAAAATAAAAGGGCCGGTGGAGTTGCAATACTATACAAAAATTATCTGCAGCATACCCCTTCATAACTAAATCCTCCACGATGTGGTAAGGCAGAAATGTTCATATCTACTCTCAAACTCAGCCAGAACAAACAATGTCCTTCTATTCTCATGTTGCAGTATTCATAACTATAGGGAGGTTGCTGCCTGCAGCACTGGAGATCCGGCCAGTATACCAAAGTTTTAGGATCAAGCGTACATACAATGTTGCATGTCAGAGCCATAAACCGATGTCGGCTATAAAGGTGACTTCTGCACGTACCCTCTTCAGAACTTTGCTGCTGCAGTGATCTACAGACCTCTGATTGCCAGCTCCGGGAATCAGTTCGCTCATTTGTTTTGGCCGACCGATACAGATAAGTACCCCTTTGGTTTTTTTGTTTACCTTTCTTTTAGCTTTTCAAATGGACATATCAGGAAGGGGAAGTGTGCTTGTGGAAGACAAATTCCACATGAGAACATGCATGATCAGTGTTTGTTTTGTTTAGATAAAGGTCATGACCAGACATCTTGCAACATCTGCCAGTCTTTTGTGCCAAAGACGCTGTACAGCCACTTGGCTGCCTTAAAACTTTAAATCCACAAAACCACGAACAAACTACTGAAAAAAGATGACACAGCTACTGAGCACTCTTAAAACACCGAACGAACCTTTAATGTTAAGTGCTTTTCGTCTACCCAAATAGGTAGACTTCTTCAGACAAATACATGGAACACTATACATAGTTTTAAACTAAAAAAGGCACCAAATCCGCCATAAATTAACCAATCAGCTCATTTACCTATAAACAAGTATTTAAACTGGTTAAAATGATTAAAATACAATGAATAAAAGGTATACAATATATAAAATGTCAGTCCTTACTCACCCACCTAGAAAAAGTTGTCCCAAACATCAGTATACCACACTACACTAGTTGAAACAAATCTAATAAAAATAAATAAATAAAATTCATATTAAGCAACTATATGTATGTCTATATTAAAATGAATAATCATATTGCATGGTATACAAAAACATTCTTACATGTGTTAAAATATATTAGTTACCTAATTACAAATACCACTTCTACCCAAGTAAACTTTTTAACTTCAAAATACATGCCAAAGAAGTGACCTCATTCAAGCCTGGAGGAGTGTAAGAATTTAACCTAAGTTGCCATATTAATTCACACTTTTCTAACAGCAACTGCTGTGGCCCACCTTTTCCATCAAAAACTACCTGATCAATAACTTTAAGGATGAAGTGGTGGGTAGAGTGCTCATTACAGTGTCTTGCTAACGCGTTGTTAATTTTCTTTTTGATGTGATAAATGTGATCATATATCCTTTCCTTAAGCTTCCTGACAGTCTTCCCTACATAAAATGCTGGGCATAACTGACCGGAAGCTAAGTAGATAACTGACCTTGAGTTACAGTTATACCTCTAAACTTGAGCACATTGTGATTCACTCTTATTCTAGCCAGTTAGCAATGTACCTGCAATAATTACATGATTCATATTTGTAGGTACCTTCAATTCTAAAGGACTTCTTAACATTAGTTTCTACTATACTCTTCAGGTTCCTACCCTTCCTAAAAATTATAGTAGGGTAGTTGCCCAACTTTTCCACTAAATCCCTTTCATGTACCAAAAGGTTCCAATTCCTTTTTAAAATGTTACCAATATTGCCTGCTTCTATACAAAAAGGTGTAATGAAACTCTTTTTAAAGCACAAAATATCAAGTCTTAGCGTGTTCTCCAAATTCAAGGTGGGAGCTTTCATAACTCCCAGTTTCACAGTACTTGTCTCTCCTCTATAGTCCGTACTAAAACTCTGCAACCTTTTAGATAAAATTGGACTGTAAACACCACAAGCCCTGTTATGTTGTTCGTCCCCCACCAAATCAAGCACGAAAACCTCAGGATAACCACGACTCAGGAACATACTTTTTAACAAGTTACATTCCTCTTCAAAAATATGATCCTCAGTTGTCATCCGAGCTGCTCTCACTAATTGTCCTTTTAGGACAGATCTTTTCTGATAGAAAGGATGACAACTGGTAAAATGCAACAAGGTATTGGAATACGTAGGTTTTTGATAAATCTTAGCCAAATAACCATTACCCATCCTGTCTTTCATTAACTCTACGTTTAGGTAGTTAATGGTATCTTCATGGAAGGTGTAAGTAAATTTCAAAAAGGGTGTGCTATTATTTAGGTAATCAACAAACAACTCTGCTTCATTTTTATTACCTTCAAACATAATAAAAATGTCATCCAAAAATCTATTGTATAGCTTTACCTTTTTGTTAACTTCATTCTTAAATATGTTTTCGCACCCCCAGTGGGACAACACCAAATTAGCATAACTCGCCCCCGACACAGAACCCATCGCAACACACACCTCCTGTTTGTAAATCTCACTGTTAAACATGACAAAATTATTATGCAAGATGACATCCAACATCTCCAGAATCTTTCCAATACGTATTCTAAAGCTACATCATGTGGAATGATAAAATACAAATCAACAACGTCAATTATTAGAAACATAACATTGTCTTGAAACTCAAAATTTTCCATTGCTTTTAGAAAAGGCCAAGAGCCTTTGCATATCTGTTCTTCCTTAACCACATACTTCTTTAAAATAAAATTGACATACGTAGAACATGCATAAATAATGGAAGACTTTGTGTTAACCAAAGCTCTCATAGGGGGGTCTTGCAAATTTTTGTGAAGCTTGGGCAACCCAAACAAGTTTGGTACTTTTGGATTCAAAGTCATCAAATAATTGTAAATATCCATACTGATCATGTCTTCAATCAGCAAATCCCTAAAAAGAAATGAATTTTATTATAAGCAATATTCATTTCATAAACGTTTGATCTTACATAAATTTCACTTTCCAACACTTTCAGCATTCTAGTCTCATATTTGTCATTGTCCATGATCACTAATCCTCCACTTTTGTCGGGTTTTAACAAATGAATCGGTGACGATCTAACCAATCCCAATGCTTCAGCCTCACCATTTGTCATGTTAACAGAGCCAAGCTTCTTACTCTCCTTGTGTAAGTTCCTCAAATCAAACGCACACATATGTTCAAATAAGGACAATACTGGGTACAGAGGTGGGTTATACGTACTTGCCACTCTCAAGGGTAAGTCTATATAGTTTTCACTAGCAAACAACAAGGCCAAATTCAGTTTATGGATATAAAGTTTTAAATCAATTAAAACATCGGGCAACCTGAAATGATCCGCAGGAACAAAGGTCAACCCCTTACTAAAAAGTTCACAAAGGTCAACCCCTTACTAAAAAGTTCACAAAGGTCTTGTTCTACCTCAAAACTGGAGAAATTGTATACCTTAAAGTCTCCACATTTATTCAAAAGAACCACCGTTTTTTTCATTACCTGCTGAATTTGTAATTCTCCTTCTTGCCCCTCGTGTTGTATTTCTGTTGGTAATTTTGGCCTCTGTTGGAAAAAGAAGAAAGAGAATTTGCGTTTCTAACGTTGGTGCTACCTTTTTGAAAGTTGCTAATGTTTCTGTTCACAGTGGAGTCTCCATTACTATTGTCGCCCCAATCGTCGTCAAACAAGTCAATTTCACTGTTACCTGTACACACCGCCCCAGAGTTACCAGTGCTAGCAGCTATGTTACTATCTTCCTGCTCGACGCAGTGTGTAACCAAACAACCAAAAAGGTTTCTACCCTGTGATGGGGGCGGGGTTGGATACGCCACTCCATTCTTATACTCGTTCATGTCCCGCATTAATTTCTTTAGTTTAACCTTTGTATTCTTAATCAGCTGTTTCTCAATGGACGAGAACACTCTTTTGTACTGATACAGATATCTTAAAAAATCAGTGTGCGATCTAATTCATTGTTCATCTCAGTAATATCCTTAGTTAGAACTTCAATTGCACTACTATAGTGCTTACACATCATGTCCATCAGTTCAGTACCATGCTTATTAAAAAGAACAATTAAATCATTATAAAAAACAGTCCCTGCATCTAAACCAGAAGGCTACTGCCAGGACCATAGCCCCTTAGGAATTACACCCTGCTTTTTATACTCCTCAAAATAACGTATTTCTAGCTGAAGCTTTTTCACTTTCAGCGATTTATGGTCGAAGTCTTTTAATTTACCCACCAAGGACTCACCTCCTCCAGCCGGATGCTCCCTAACACAGTCAGCATTGTTGTCACCAAATATCGGCTGCACATTCAGCCACCCAGACAAATTAGGGAGCCCAGTTAGCCCCGTGGAAGGTGCAGAATTTACTCTGTTTGATGAGGCACAGCCATTAATGTTCCCATTCAAACCGATAGATTCACTTGTCGCTACGTTCCTTTCACAGTTACTACTGTGCATCCCTGTGGTGTTGTTCTGTAAATTCCCAACATTCGATTTGCCTCTAGTAACACTAGAAACTGTGACCACTTTCGGTCTCACAGCAGTGTTGGTTTGAGACAGCACATCGAAGCGAGTAGATAAAACTTCCAATCTCTCATTCATCACATAAATCAATTGAGTTTGGTTACCCATTTCAGTAGAGCCTGAACCTGGACCTAAAGAAGACTGTATAGGATAGTCAGTCGAGGTGTCCAAGATGCTGTCATTAGCCATTACTAAACAAACCAGATAAATCCACAAAACCACGAACAACCTACTGAAAAAAGATGACACAGCTACTGAGCACACTTAAAACACTGAACAAACTTTTAATGTTAAGCGCTTTTCGTCTTCCCAAATAGGTAGACTTCTTCAGACAAATACATAGAACACTATACATAGTTTTAAACTAAAAAAGGCACCAAATCTGCCTTAAATTAACCAATAAGCTCATTTACCTATAAACCAGTATTTAAACTGGTTAAAATGATTAAAATACAATGACTAAAAAGTATACAATATATAAAATGTCAATCCTTACTCACCCACATAGAAAAAGTTGTCCGAAACATCAATATGCCACACTTCACTAGTCAAAACAAATCCAATAAAAATAAATATAATTCATATTAAACAATTATATGTATGTCTATATTAAAATGAGTTATCATATTGCAGTCTCATATAGCTAGTCTTACCAGCAGGTGGTGCTCTGCTGCAAGCAATTGCAGTCCCATGTTTCACCAGCAGGTGACAGTGCAGTACCTAGTCCAACCAGCAGTTGGCACTATTGTACTAGTGGCTGCAGTGCCAAGTCTCACCATAAGGTGGTAATGTACTGCTCATACCTGCAGTTCTTATTACCACCAGCAAGAGATGCTGTATTGCAGGAAACTGCCATACCTGTTCACACCAGCAGATGGTAGTCTACTGTAGGCATCTACAATACCTAGTCAAACCAGCAGGTGGTGCTCTGCTACAGGCATTTGCAGTACTGTGTCTCACCAGCAGGTGACAGTGCAGTACCTAGTCCAACCAGCAGTTGGCACTGTTGTACTGGTGCGTGCAGTGCCAATTCCCACCATATGGTCGTGCTGTGGTGCCGATGCCTGCAGTTCTTACTACCACTAGCAGGAGAAGCTGTAATGCAGGTGACTGTCATGCCAAGTCATACCAATAGGTGGTAATCTGCTACAGGTGTTTGCAGTAGCATGTCTGCATGTCTCACCAGTAGGTGATGGTGCATTACCTAGTCAAACCAGGAAATGACACTGTTGTACTGGCACCTGTTGTGTGAATTCCCACCAGAAGGTGGTGCTGTGTTGCTGATGCCTGCAGTTTTTATTACCACTAGCAGGAGATGCAGTATTACAGGTGCCAGTTGCATCATAAGGTGGTGCTGTACTGCTGACTCCTGTAGTTCTAATTACACCCAGCAGGAGACACTGTATTGCAGTTGTTTCCCATACCAGTTCACACCAGCAGGTGGTAATCTACTGCCGGCATCTGCAATATGTAGTCAGAGCAGCAGGTGGTGCTGTGCTACTGGCATTTCTAGAATCATGTCTCACCAGCAAGTGACAGTGCTGTACGTAGTTGTACCACATGTTAGCGCTGTTGTACTGGTGCCTGCAGTGCCAAGGCCCACCATAAGGTGTTGCTGTACTGCTGATACCTGCAGTTCTTATTACCACCAGCAGGAGATGCTGTATTGCAGTAGCCTGCCATACCTGTTGCACCAGTAAGAGGTAGTCTACTGCAGGCATCTGCAGTACCTAGTCAAACCAGCCGGTGGTGCTCTGCTACAGGCATTTGGAGTACAATGTTTCTCCAGCAGGAGACAGTGCAGTACCTAGTCCAACCAGCAGTGAGCACTGCTGTATTGGTGCCTGCACTGTCAAGTACCACCATAAGGTGGTTCTGTGCTGCCGATGCCTGCATTTCTTACTAACAACAGCAGGAGATGCTGCCTGATATACCTAGTCTTACCAACAGGTGGTGCTCTGCTACAGGCATTTGCAGTACCATGTTCCACCAGCAGGTGACAGAGCACTATCTAGTCCAACCAGCAGTTGGCACGGTTGTACTGGTGTCTGCAGTGCCAGGTTCCACCATAAAGTGGTGCTGTGTTGCTGGTGCCTGCAAGTCTTTCTGCCAACATCAGGAGATGCTGTATTGTAGATGTCTGCCATATGAAGTCATACCATCAGGTAGTGCTCTGATACAGGTGTTAGCATTACTGTATCTCACCAGCAGGTGATGTTGCAGTACCTTGTCAAGCCAGCAGATGGCACTGTTATTGCCAGCAGTGCCATGTCCCACCAGAAGTTGGTGCTGTGTTGCTGATGCCTGCAGTTCTAATTACCACCAGCAGGAGATGCTGTATTGCAGGTGCCTTTCATACCAGTTTTCCCCAGCCAGTGGCAGTCTGCTGCAGGCTGCTTCAATACCTAGTCAGACCAGCAGGTGGTGTTCTGCTACAGGCATTTGCAGTACCATGTCTCACCAGCTAGTGACAGTGCAATACCTAGTCCAAGTAGCAGTTGACACTGTTGTACTGGTGCCAGTAGTGCCAAGTCCTACCAGAAGGTGGTGCTATGCTGCTTATGCCTGCAGTTCTTATTACCGCCTGCAGGAGACGTATTGCACGTGCCTGTCATACCACTTCCCACCAGCAGGAGATGCTGTCTTGTTTGTGCTTGTCATATCAAGTCATACCAGCAGGTGGTGTTCTGCTACAGGTGTTTACAGCACCGTGTCTCACCAGCAGGTGATGGTGCATTACCTAGTCATAGGGTCATAGGTTCATAGGTTCATACTAGGCTATCTGCCCTAGGGCATTTATAAGCCTAGCCAGAATGTGTTTGGCTTTCGCCACCCATTTTAAATTTATTTTGCTATGCCCTTTTTCGAGGTTAGTATACTGTGCCTCTGTCTAAACAGTGACACAGAAGTAATACCCGGGGTAAACCTACGATCTCCCATCCACTCATCAAGATTCCTCTTGAAGAGAGTCAATGAGGGACTCTGCCTAACCTGGACTGGGATTTTATTCCAGAGTGAGGGGAGGCTCTGGGTTATGAATCTGTCCCTCCAGCATGTCCTATTTATTTCAGTGCTGAGGTTCAAGTCTCTCGAGCGCATAGCTCGATGGGATTTGGATTTTCTGAGGTGCAGCATGTCCATTAATTCCGGGTTGGACATGGCTTTATACGTCAGGCACAGATCGCCTCTGAACAGGCGGTATGCCACTGAGTAGAGCTGGAGTTTCTTTAACCGGGCAGCATATGGCATCTGTTTGAGCCCTTTGATCCTCTTGGTGAGGTACTTTTGGGGTCTTTCCAGTTGCTGCAGGTGTCTGGTAAGGTACATCACAAAGGTGCATTGTACTCAATTATGGGCCTGATGAGGGATGAGTAAAGAGGCACGATGACCTCCCCTGATCTAGATGTGAATCCTTCATGATTAGGTGGGCTATATAAAATGTTTTTCTAACCACTTTGGCCACGTGGTTGTCAAATGAGAGATTGCTATCAACTTGGGTCCCCAGGTCCCTAATTACTTCTTCTGTACTTAATGGATTACCACCTATGTGGTAATTTGTGGGCACTTTGTTTTTGCCAAAGGGGATGACTATACACTTTTTGGCATTTAGCTTGAGGCCATGGCTCTGGCACCAGTTGTCTGTTTCTATGAGGCCCTTTTGGAGGATGCTTGTGTCGGCTGGAGAGTCGATTATGGCGCCCAGTTTGCAGTCATCTGCGAACTTGGTCAGCCACAGTCCTTCCGTGTTGGCCTGTACCTCCGAAATATATACCGAACAAGAGAGGTCCCAGGACTGAGCCTTGTGGGACACCACTTGTAACTAGTTTGAGTCTGACATGGCTCCAGCAATTCTAACCATGTGGGTTCTGTCCTTGAGCCAGTTTGCAATCCATCTAGTGACATAGGGGTTTATATTTAAGCTGGTGAGCTTATCTATAATGCCCGAGTGGGGTATTGTATCGAAGGCTTTAGCGAGGTCCAGGTAGGCTGTGTGGACCACCTTCCCCTCGTCACTCGCCTTGGTGACTGTTTCAAAGAAATCAACCAGGTTTAAAAGGCAGGATCTGCCCTTAACAAAGCCGAACTAGGTAGGATCCAGTGTCTGTAGGTCCCCAATATCTTTATTTATGAGGTCCATGATGATCCTTTCCATAGCTTTGCAGACTAAGCTAGTCAGGCTTATGGGGCGATAGTTTCCAGGATCCGTTGAGGCACCACCTTTATGGAGAGGGACCACTGTTGCTGTATGCCACTCTTTGGGCACATATCCTGTAGTAAGGCTGAGATTGAACAGTAGTTTTATGTTTGGGTTTAGCTCTTCTTGGAGTTCATGTAGGACGCAGCCCGGGACACCACCTGGTCCCATTGATGCTGTGTTTTTTGCTTTGGAGAGGGCGGCTCTTACCTGAGCATCTGAGATGTCAGGGGGGCAGCACTCTGCTGGGATAGTTATTTGCCCTTTTGGTGGGGAGGGGGTTTGCACTGAACCTGTCAGCTAGGATGTTGGCAATGTCTGTGGGTTCAGTGTATTTTTTGTCATTTTGGACTAATTCTGAGCATATCTGGGAATTACCACCCAGGTTCCTAACATAACTAAAGAAAGCCTTGTGATTATCCTTAGTGTCCTGTGCTATTTTTCTCTCAAAGCTGGCCTTAGACAATTTTATGAGTGCCCGTAGATTTTTGCTAATACTGATCAGTGATGCCTTCCCTTTTTGGGATTTTGCTCTATCATTTAGTAGCTTCCTCCTTCTATTGTATAGTTTGTTTATGGCTGGGGTCCACCAGACAGGACGTCTGCCTTTGGAGGATTGGGTCTTGGTTTTATTCGGGAACGCATGATCCATGCATTCCTGAAGGTGTTCATAGAATGCGTTTATAAAGGATTCTGCAGTCTGGGCTGTATTTTCCACAGGCCCGGGGGCTTTGAAGGATTCCACCTCGGTTTTGAGGAGTGTGAAATTTGCTTTAGAGAAGTTTTTCACTGTGGTTTTCTGGGCAGGGGGTGGGGTCGGGATGTAAATATCCAGTGAGATTAGTTTATGGTCTGATCTTATCAGTGAGGGATACACTTCTGGTCTGGAGCATAGAGTCCCCATGTTGGTGATGATCAGGTCCAGTATGTTTTCCCTTCTTGTGGGAGTGGTAACAAGTTGTTCCATAGCATTTGAGTTTATAAATTCTAGGAGCCTTTGGGCTAGGGTGTTGGAGCTAGAGTAATGCTCCCAGTCTATGTTTGGGTAGTTGAAGTCGCCTAATATAATGGTGTTTGGAAAGACCTTCATATTTTCCAGTGTTCTCATGAAGGCCGAGTGGGGTTCCTGGGTTTGGGATGGTGGTCTGTAGCAGGCTATAAACTGGAAGGCAGTTTTACCCACTGTTAGTTGCACATGGATAGTCTCTGATGCTTCGTGCTTTGCCGCCAACTTGGAGGTGTGGGTATCTTTGATGAATATCGATACTCCCCCTCCTTTTGTGGTTCGGTCCAAGTTTTGGGGCCGAAAAGCATGGTATGAGGTATAACCTGGTAGTGCTGGGGTGCTCTCGGGAGCCCTGAACCAGGTTTCTGTTACTGCACAGATATCGATGTTCTCCATGCTAAGGAGATTTTCGAAAAGTGCATCTTGAGGTTTAGACTTCTGGCGTTGAGTAGCATTACTCTTAGTTTCTTATCCCTTGTGATACCTATGGAGGTGGGTTTGTCTTTGAGCCTTGCCTAAAAAGGCACTATAGGGGTAGCAAGAGCCTTTGCCAATATCTGAAAGCCCAGGGTGACAGGTGCAAGCCAGCCCTAGCGAAGCATCGTGGCTTGTCGAGCATATCATCCCAAGCTGACAGGCATTGGATCCCCTTTGAATGACACCAGTACTTAAGCCAATTGTTGAAATTGATCATCTTTTCTTCATATTGTGGCATCATTCTTGGTGAGGGTAAGATGCTACTCAAGGTCAGGGTCATACTGGCCTGGGCTACATGCTCAGAGAGCTCCTTTATGTCTCTTTTCATGTAGTCCAGGGAGGTACGTCTCAGGTCATTCACACCAGCATGGACAATGACTGAGTCATATTTGTACTTGCCTTGGAGTGACCTAAGTGTTTGTTTTATGTGGCGGATCCTAGCGCCCGACAGGCTGCTCACCGTGACCCTCTCCTTGTTCAGTCTGGTGAGCGAGACGTCAGTGTGCCTGACGATAGAGTCACCTATTACAAGTGTATCAGGTGTGTTGTTTAGTCTAAAGGGCTGTGACTGTTCAGCACACTGGCTTTGTGAGATATGTGTTGCACGTGTTTTGTTTTGGGGTAGCGGTTGCTTGGGTGTCTGCTTTGGAGGTCTCTGCTGCTTAGGCAGATCTTTATTTAGAGCCTCTGAGTATGTTTTTGTGTGATTATGTGTTTGGTTTGCTGTCGTGGTAGGTCTATGTGAGACTGGAATTGTAGTGAGTGTGGTTTCCTTCTCCTCCTGACTGGTTATGCCAGTACTGAGTTGAGAGAGCTTAGCCTCCAGTTTGGCTATATGGTTGCATCTCTCACATGTGTTGGAATTTGTTGGGAGGAGGAGAGGGTTGTCTGTGTACATGAGGCAGTTGTAACATTGCCTCAAGATTCCCAGATTCACCAGCTGGACCGAGAGGAGATTGACAACTGACCTTTGGACATGCTAGAATAATATTGGGAATTCCTTAATAATTGAAAACAAGGGCCAGTGGAAAGTGAGGGTGTAGTGCTTTTAATTTTTAGTGCTGACTTATATAATTGCTTTAGTGAGCAAGTGCCAGGTAACTTAAGTGCAATGTGTTACAGGTAACTTAAATGCAAAAATGACAAACAGCAACTTTCTTTCAAGTGAAACAAGGAAATAAGTACAGTAAGCAATGCAGATATCACTAGTGTTCCACAGAAGCGCTGAGAAGCCGCATATTATCCAGGAGTTGGCACTGTTGGACTGGCGCCTGTTTTTCCAAGTCCCACCAAAAGGTGGTGCTGTGCTGCTGATGCCTGCAGTTCCTATTACCACCTCCAGGAGACAGTGTAATGTGGATGCCTGCCATACCAGTTCACACCAGCAGGTGGTAGTCTACTGCAGGCATCTGCAATACGTGGTCAAACAAACAGGTGGTGCTCTGCTACAGGCATTTGCAGTACTGTGTCTCACCAGCAGGTGACAGTGGAGGACCTACCTAGTCCAATCAGCAATTGGCACTGTTGTACTCATGCCTGCAGTACCAAGTTCCACCATAAGGTGCTGCTGTGTTGCTGAGGCCTGCAGTTCTTAAGACCACCAGGAGGGGACACTATTGCAGGTGCCTGCCAAACCTAGTCACACCAGCATCTGGTGCTCTACTACAGGCATTTGCAGTACCATGTTTCACCAGCAGGTGACAGTGCAGTACCTTGTCCAACCAGCAGTTGGCACTGTTGTACTGGTGTCTGCAGGGGGAAGTTCAACCATAAGGCGGTGCTGTCCTGCAAATGCCTTCAGTTCTTTCTACCACCAGCAGGACACGCTGTATTGCAGGTGCCTGTCATTCCAGTTCGCACCAGCAGGTGGCAATCTACTGTAGGCATCTGCAATACGTAGTCAAGCCAGCAGGTGGTACTCTGCTACAGGCATTTGCAGTACCGTGTCTCACCAGCAGGTGATAGTGCAGTACCTAGTCCTACCAGTAGTTGGCACTGTTGTACTTGTGCCAGCAGTGCCAAGTCCTACAAGAAGGTGGTGCTATGGCTGCTGATGCCTGCAGTTCTTATTAACACCAGCAGGAGACACTGTATTGCAGCTGCCTGTCATACAACTTCTCATCAGCAGGTGTCAATATACTGCAGGTATCTACAATAGCTAGTGAAACCAGCAGGTGGTGCTCTGCTTCAGGCATTTGCAGTACCATGTTTCACCAGCAGGTGACAGTGCAGTCCCTTATCCAACCAGCAGTTGGCATTGTTATACTGGTATCTGCAGTGGGAAGTTCCACCATAAGGTGGTGCTGTCCTGCAGGTGCCTGCAGTACTTTCTACCACCAGCAGGAGATGCTGTATTGCAGGTGCCTGTCATACCAGTTTGCATCAGCCGGTGACAGTCTACTGTAGGCATCTGTAATACCTAGTCAAACCAGCAGGTGGTGCTTTCCTACAAGCATTTGCAGTACAGTGTCTCACCAGCTAGTGACAGTACCATGCCTGACTAGCAGGTGACAGTGCAGTACATAGTCCAACCAGCAGTTGGCACTGTTTTACTGGTGTCAGTAGTGCCAAGTCCTACCAGAAGGTGGTGCTATGCTGCTTATGCCTGCAGTTCTTATTACTACCAGCAGAATACGTACTGCAGGTGCCTGTCATACCACTTCCCTCCAGCAGGAGATGCTGTCTTGCCTGTGCTTGTGTATTGCAGGTGCCTGCCATACTAGTTCGTGCCAGCAGGTGGTAGTCTACTGTAGGCATCTGCAATACCTAGTCAAACCAGCAGATGGTGATCTGCTACATGCATCTGCAGTACCGTGTCTCACCAGCAGGTGACAGTGGAGTACCTACAATCTACATATCTCTCTCAAAGTAAAACTCATTGGCAACATCCATCCAAACCCTGGATCAGCTGCATTCATGGAAACCTTTAACTCTACAACACCTACAAACCACACTCCTTAAATACAACATAACACTAATTATTCTTCCCTTAACATTACCCATACAAACAATAGAAACATCTACAATTAAATACCACAATTCCATGCCTGTCTTAAATTACATGCTCCTAATATAGTGTTATTAACTGAAACCTGGCTGAAAACAAAGAAAAGATAATATCATTTTACCTCCAAACTATAATATACAAGGAGCAGACAGACAAAATAAAAGGGCCGGTGGAGTTGCAAGACTGTACAAAAATTCTCTGCAGCATACCCCTTCATAACTAAATCCTCTACGATGTGGTAAGGCAGAAATTTTCATATCTATTCTCAAACTCAGCCAGAACAAGACAATGTCCTTCTGTTCTCATGTTGCAGTATTCATAACTATAGGGAGGTCACTGCCTGCAGCACCGGACATCTGGCCAGTATACCAAAGTATTAGGATCAAGGGTACATGCGACGTTGCATGTCAGAGCCATAAACCGATGTCGGCTGTAAAGGTGACTTCTGCACGTACCCTCTTCAGAACTTTTCTGCTGCAGTGATCTACAGACCTCTGATCGCCAGCTCCAGGAATCAGTTCACTCATTTGTTTCGGCCGTCCGATACAGATAAGTACCCTTTTGCATTTTTTGTTTACCTTTCTTCTAGATTTTCAAACGTACATGTCAGCTAGGAAGGGGAAGTGGAAGTGTGCTTGTGGAAGACAAATTCCACATAAGGACATGCATGATCAGTGTATGTTTTGTTTAGATAAAGGCCATGACCAGACATCTTGCGACATCTGCAAGTCTTTTGTGCCAAAGACACTGTACAGCCACTTGGCTGCCTTAAAACTTTAAATCCACAAAACCATGAACAAACTACTGAAAAAAGATGACACAGCTACTGAGCACTCTTAAAACACCAAACGAACCTTTAATGTTAAGCACTTTTCATCTACCCAAACAGGTAGACTTCTTCAGACAAATACATAGAACACTATACATAGTTTTAAACTAAAAAATACACCAAATCCACCTTAAACTAACCAGCTCATTTACCTATAACCAGTATTTAAAATGGTTAAAATGATTAAAATATAATGAGTAAAAAGTATACAATATATAAAATTTCAATCCTTACAGTTGTCCCAAATGTCAGTATACCACACTACACTAGTTGAAACAAATCTAATAAAAATAAATAAATATAATTCATATTAAACAACTATATGTATGTCTATATTAAAATGAATTATCATATTGCAGGGTATACAAAAACATTCTTATATGTGTTAAAATAAATTAGTTACCTAATTACAAATACCACTTCTACCGAAGTAAACTTTTTAACTTAAAAATACATGCCAAGGAAGTGACCTCATTCAAGCCTGGAGGAGTGTAAGAATTTAACCTAAGTTGCCATATTAATTCACACTTTTCTAACAGCAACTGCTGTGGCCCACCTTTTCCATCAACAGCTACCTGATCAATAACTTTAAAGAGGAAGTGGTGGGTAGAGTGTTCATTACAGTGTCTTGCTAACGCGTTGGTGTTACTTTTCTTTTTGATGTGATAAATGTGCTCATATATCCTTTCCTTAAGCTTCCTGTCAGTCTTCACTACATAAAATGCTGGGCATAACTGACAGGAAGCTAAGTAGACAACTAACCTTGAGTTACAGTTATACCTACCTCCAAACTTGAGCACATTGTGATTCACTCTTATTCTAGCCCCTGTAACAATGTACCTACAATAATTACATGACTCATATTTGTAGTTACCTTCAATTCTAAAGGACTTCTTAACATTAGTTTCTACTATATTCTTCAGGTTCCTACCCTTCCTAAAAATTATAGTAGGGTAGTCACCCAACTTTTCCACTAAATCCCTTTCATTTACCAAAAGGTTCCAATTCATTTTTAAAATGTTACCAATATCGCCCACTTCTATACAAAAGGGAGTAATGAAACTCTTTTTAAAGCACAAATTATCAAGTCTTTGTGTGTTCTCCAAATTCAAGGTGGGAGCATTCATAACTCCCAGTTTCATACAACATGTCTCTCCTCCTCAGTCCATACTAGAACTCTGCAACCATTTAGATAAAATTGGATTGTAAACACCACAAGCCCTTTTATGTTGTACTTCCCTCACCAAATCAAGCAACAGAACCTCAGGATAACCACGACTCAGGAACATACTTTTTAACAAGTTACATTCCTCTTCAAAAATATGATCCTCAGTTGTCAGCCGAGCTGCTCTCACTAATTGTTCTCTTAGGACAGATCTTTTCTGATGGAAAGGATGACAACTTGTAAAATGCAACAAGGTATTGGAATACGTAGGTTTTCGATAAATCTTAGGCAAATAACCATTACCCATCCTGTCGTTCGTTAACTCTAAGTCTAGGTAGTTGATGGTATGTATCTTCATGGAAGGTGTAAGTAAATTTCAAAAAGGGTGCGCTATTATTTAGGTAATCAACGGACAATTCTGCTTCATTTTTATTACCTTCAAACATAATAAAAATTGCATCCAAAAATCTATTGTATAGCTTTACATTTTTGTTAACTTCATTCTTAAATATGTTTTCGCACTCCCAGTGGGACAACACCAAATTAGCATAACTCGCCCCACATGGAGAACCCATCGCAACACAAACCTCCTGTTTGTAAATCTCACTGTTAAACATGACAACATTATTATTCAAGATGACATCCAACATCTCCTGAATCAGTCAAATTTCATTACTTCCTGCCCCATAAAATAACATTCTTTCCACTACGTATTCTAAACCTACATCATGTGGAATGGAAAAATACAAATCAACAGTGTCAATTGTTAGAAACATAACATTGTCTTGAAACTCAAAATTTTCCAATGCTTTTAGAAAAGCCCAAGAGTCTTTGCATATCTGTTCTTCCATAACCACATACTTCTTTAAAATAAAATCGACATACTTAGAACATGCATCAGTAATGGAAGACTTTGCATTAACCAAAGCTCTCATAGGGGGGGGGGGTCTTGCAAATTTTTGTGAAGCTTGGGCAACCCAAACAAGTTCGGTACTTTTGAATTCAAAGTCATCAAATAATTATAAATATCCATACTGATCATGTCTTCAATCAGCAAATCCCTAAAAAAGGAATGAATTTTATTATAAGCAATATTCATTTCATTAACGATTGATCTTACATAAATTTCACTTTCCAACACTTTCAGCAGTCAAGTCTCATATTCGGCATTGTCCATGATCACTAATCCTCCGCCTTTGTCGGGTTTTAGCAAACGAACCGGTAAAGATCTAATTAAGCCCAATGCTTCAGCCTCACCATTTGTCATGTTAACAGAGACAAGCTTCTTACTCTCCTTCTGTAAGTTCCTCAAATCAAACTTGCACATATGTTCAAATAAGGACAATACTGGGTATAGAGGTGGGTTATGCGTACTTGCCACTCTCAAGGGTAAGTCAATATAATTTTCACTACCAAACAACAAGACCAAATTCAATTTATGGATATAAAGTTTTAAATCAATTAAAACATCGGGCAACCTGAAATGATCTGCAGGAACAAAGGTCAACCCCTTACTAAAAAGTTCACAAAGGTCTTATTCTACCTCAAAACTGGAGAAATTGTATACCTTAAAGTCTCCACATTTATTCAAAAGAACCACCGTTTTTTTCATTACCTGCTGAATTTGTAATTCTCCTTCTTGCCCCTCGTGTTGTATTTCCATTGGTGATTTTGGCCTCTGTTGGAAAAAGAAAAAAGAGAATTTGCATTGCTAATGATGGTGCTACCTTTTTGACCGTTGCTAACATTTCTGTTCACAGTGGAGTCTCAGTTACCATTGTCGCCCCAATCTTCATCAAACAAGTCAATTTCACTGTTACCTGTACACACCGCCCCAGAGGTACCAGTGCTAGTAGCTATGTTACTACCTTCCTGCTCGACACGGTGTGTAACCAAAATGACCAAAAAGGTTTCTACCCTGTGATGGGGGCAGAGTTGGATACTCCACTCCATTCTTATACTCGTTCAAGTCCCTCCTTAATTTCTTTAGTTTAACCTCCGTATTCTTAATCAGCTGTTGCTCAATGGACGAGAACACTCTTTTGTACTCATACTGATATCTTAAAAATCAGTGTGTGATCTAATTTCGTTGTTCAACTTAGTATTATGCTTAGTTAGAACTTCAGTTGCACTACTATCGTGCTTACACATCACATCCATCAGTTCAGTACCATGCTTATTAAAAAGAACAATTAAATTATCATAAAAAACAATCCCTGCCTCTAAACCAGAAGGGTACTGCCAGGACCGTAGCCCCTTAGGAACTACTCCCTGCTTTTTACACTCCTCAAAATAACGTATTTCTAGCTGAAGCTTCTTCACCTTCAGCGATTTATGGTTGAAGTCTTTTAATTTGGGCACCAAGGACTCACCTCCTCCAGCCGGACGCTCCCTAACACAGTCAGCATTATTGTCACCAAATATCGGCTGCACATTCAGCCACTCAGACAAATTATGGAGCCAATTAGCCCCGAGGAAGGTTCAGAATTCGCTCTGTTTGATGTGGCACAGCCATTAATGTTCCCATCTAAACTGATAGATTCACTTGTTGCTACTTTCCTTTCACAGTTACTACTGTGCATCCCTGTGGTGTTGTTCTGGAAATTCCCAACATTTGATTTGCCTCTAGTAACACTAGAAACTGAGACCACTTTCGGTCTCGCAGCGGATTGGTTTGGGACAACATATCCAAGCGAGTAGATAAAACTTCCAATCTCTCATTCATTGCATAAATCAATTGAGTTAGGTTACCCATTTCAGTAGATCCTGAACCTGAACCCAAAGAAGACAGTATAGGATAGTCTACAGAGGTGTCCAAGACGCTGTCAGTAGCCATTACTAAACAAACCAGATAAATCCACAAAACCACGAACAATCTACTGAAAAAAGATGACACAGCTACTGAGCACTCTTAAAACACCGAACAAACCTTTAATAAAGAAAGCTTTCGTCTACCCAAATAGGTAGACTTCTTCAGAGAAATACATAGAACACTATACATAGTTTTAAACTAAAAAAGTGCCAAATCCGCCTTCAATTAACCAATTGGCTCATTTACCTATAAACAAGTATTTAAACTGATTAAAATGATTAAAATACAATGACTAAAAAGTATACAATATATAAAATGTCAATCCTTACTCACCCACATAGAAAAAGTTGTCCCAAACATCAGTATACCACACTACACTAGTTGAAATAAATCTAATAAAAATAAATAAATATAATTCATATTAAACAACTATATGTATGTCTATATTAAAATGAATTATCATATTGCATGATATACAAAAACATTCTTTCATGTGTTAAAATATATTAGTTACCTAATTACAAATACCACTTTTGCCGAAGTAAACTTTTTAACTTCAAAATACATTCCAAGGAAGTGACCTCATTCAAGCCTGGAGTAGTGTAAGAATTTAACCTAAGTTGCCATATTAATTCACACTTTTTTAACAGCAACTGCTGTGGCCCACCTTTTCCATCAACAACTACCTGATCAATAACTTTAAAGAGGAAGTGGTGGGTAGAGTGTTCATTATAGTGTCTTGCTAACGCGTTGGCGATGTTCATCGTGTTGCACTGCTGCAGTCATTACACTTGGGTTATCCTGCCGTCAGGCGGTTCTGCAGTCGGCCCGAATTCCAAAGTCTTGGTCTGGTGTCGGTTGCTGTCGCTTCTTCCCTGACGTCAGTGCGCCAGGGGTATATAAGATGCATCCGATGCCATTTTCTTCAGTCTTTCTTGCCGTGCGGTGCCCGAAGCAAAGGCAAGTTCGCAAGTGCCGGTCGGCTGACTCCTGAGATTTTCAAAGTCGAATTTCAGATCTGAAGTCTTCAATAAAGCTAAGTACCCCATTGGGGAAACTTTTAGACCGATGTCAGGAAAAGTTAATAATTGTATTTCTTGTGGGAAGCAAATACCTCATAAGGACTCCCACTTTTACTGTATTCCATGCCTAGGCCCTGATCACGAAGTCACTAGTTGTCGGTTTTGTGCTAGATTTAACAAACGTACTATAAAAAGACATTTTGATTTTGCTTCGCACTACTTTGGCCGAAGGTTCAATTATACGATGCCGTCGGATCAGCCGACGACCTCAATACCGAAAAAATGCAAAGACAAGGATAAAGAGAGGCATCCGAGGTCCAAAACCGACGACGAAATCTCTTCTAGGCTAGTCGCTGGTT
This sequence comes from Protopterus annectens, assembly GCF_019279795.1. Lineage (NCBI taxonomy): Eukaryota > Metazoa > Chordata > Ceratodontiformes > Protopteridae > Protopterus > Protopterus annectens. The sequence continues at coordinate 527,578,198 of NC_056732.1, forward strand.
CGCCGGTTCTCAGTGAGGTGCTTTCGCAGCTCCTGACACCCACTACCTCAGAGCCACAGGCCACTTCCGACTCCCATGTGGAGACAGCTAGGCCACTGGAAACTCAGGGTATTGGGCCTACGGAAACTAATCCCTCAGATGGGTCTGGAGCTGCTGAGCAGGCATCAGCTTCTGTGGGTGTTTTCACACTTTCACAACTTACCATTAAAACAACAGCCAAGACAAAGGCACCATTGAAGACAAAGAAACAAGTACAGCATTCTCCTGGACAGTCCTCCATGCCTAAGAAACAGATGCTTAAAATGGCAGAAGACCTCATTACTCTAATCAGGAGTTCCCATCCCCCTCCTGAGAAAAGCCCTAGGCAGGATACAGACTATGACTCCTCTGATCAGGTTTCCATTTCCTCTGATTCCTCTTCAGACCAGGGATACTCTCTACCCACCTATGAGGACTCTGATGCTGAAGAATCTATCTCTTCAGCCTCTCCTCCTGAGGACTATTCTTTTGGGGAAACTTTACATACCATGAGGGAGCATTTCCACTGGGAAAGCCAGGATTACTCAGAATCCAAGAAAAGGCTCAGGGATTTCCTCTTCTTGCCTCAACACAGGCCCTTGGCTATTCCGCCTGTGCTAGATATTGTGGATGATGTGTTCTCTGAATCCAGTTTATCTCCTGACTCTTTGCCCCCTGCTCCAGCAAAGCCAGATAGGTATTATAGAGTCCCCGACTCTCACAAGTTTCTTTACAAAAACCCTTCTGCTGATCCAGAAACTATTTCCCAGGGTCCAAAAGGGGTTAAGGCTTCCATTGCAGAAAAATCCAGTACCCTCTGACAGAGATTCCAGAGCTTTGGATAGATGGGGGAAGAAAGTATACACTTCTGCAACTTTAGCAGTAAGAGCTTTAAATTGCCAGTTTCACATGCTTAAGTACCAACAATATTTAATGGCTCAGTTAAAACAGAAAATGCTTGCAAGCACAGAAGCTCCTGATTGTAAAGAAATGCAGGATTTATCGCATGCAGTTGAACAGGTGGGAAAACATACTCTGCAATGTGGTTTTGATTCTTTAGAGGCCTCTTGTAGAGCCGCAGTTACAGGTTCTGTGATTCGAAGACATGCTTGGTTAAAAGAACAAAGTTTACCTGATCATGTTAAGGCAAAATTATTGGATGCTCCTTTACAGCATGACACTTTGTTTGGTGTTAAGGCAGAAGAGGTGTTAAAGAAAATGGAGGATAAAGCTAAATCTATGCAAACAGTCAAGGATTTCTTACAGGTAGAGCCACCTCGGTTTAGCAGAAATTGGCCAACAAAGAATTGGTCCTTTCCAGTGTCAGACAGGCCACAGAGAGGCAGATACAGATGCCCAAGAGGCAGATCTCAACCCCAAGGCTCAGACAACGACAGTGGGGCACCCCAACCCCAAAAGGTGGTGAGGACAAGTCTCAACCCTACAGGAAACAGTCACAATGACTTTCGCCTTCGTACGCCAAGCACTTCCCTTTTGGAAGCCCCCTTGGGGGGGGAAACTAGCACTTTTTCTCAAAACTGGCAAGCAATCACCCAAGACAAATGGGTCCTGAATATTGTGTCTCAAGGTTACAGATTCCACTTTCATACTTTACCAAGGCTAAAAGGAATGCCAGACCTGCCACAAAATCAATGGTCAGAGGCACAAAAACAAATTTCAGCCCTCATGGATATGAGAGCTATTCAAAAAGTACCACAACAGGAACAAGGACAATGATTTTACTCAAGACTCTTCCTGGTCCCCAGAAAGGACAAGGCCTGGAGGCCCATACTAGACCTTTCAATTCTGAATACTTACCTGGATATTCTGAAATTCAAAATGTTGACATTACAGCAGCTTCTACCCATGCTGGGCAAGAAGGCTTGGCTTGTTACTCTGAACTTCAAAGAGGCATACCTGCATGTCCCTATCAGAAAAAATTGCAGAAGATACCTCAGATTCAAAGCTGGCACAATGCACTACCAATTCTCTGCACTGCCCTTTGGCTTATCTACTGCACCCAGGGTGTTCACAAAGTGCCTGGCACCAGTAATTGCATTTTACAGACAAAAAGGGATTCAAATATATCCATATCTGGACGACTGCCTCATTCAAGCAGAGACAAAGGACATTCTTCTACAGCATCTGGCGTTTGTAAAAAGGTTGCTAATTTCTCTAGGGTACACAGTAAATGAAAAGATGTCAAAACTAGTGCCCTCACAACAGATTATATTCCTGGGTGCCAGCTTAAATACAATGGCCCAGATGGCTTACCTCACGCCAGACAAACAAGTTCAACTAACTCAATATTTTCAATTGCTGGCAAGAAACTCCCATCTCCCTGCAAGAAAAATTCTGCAGGCCCTGGGATTCATGGCATCTTGCATACTACTAATACCATATGCCAGACTGCATATGAGGAAATTACAATGGTAACTGAAAAATGTTTGGACTCAACACTCTCACAGTTTAGAAGCAGTAATGCCAATGATTCCCTGCCTCCAACAGGAGTTTTGATGGTGGGCACAGGCATCTCACCTAAACAAGGGTCAGCCTTTTACCCAACCCACAGCCAGGCAAACTCTAACAACAGGTGCTTTGGATTACGCCTGGGGAGCACACATGGCAGGAAAATGTATTCAGGGCAAGTGGACCACAGACCAGATGCATCTTCACATCAATCAAAAAGAGATGTTGGCTGTTCAAAATGCCTTAACAGCTTTCAAGTACCTTCTACATCCAGGACAATTACTACTAAAGACAGACAACACCACAGTAATGTGGTACATAAACAAGCAAGGGGGCACTCATTCTTATCCCCTATGCAGGCAAGCCATGACCTTGTGGAACACAGCTAACTTATCAAGTTCATCTGCAAGCACAATTCCTGCCAGGAAAGAAAAATACTCTGGCAGAAGACCTAAGCAGAAATATCATGGACCCTCACGAATGGAAATTGAATCCACAAATCTTCAGCATGGTAACGCAAAAGTGGGGATGCCCAGACATAGATCTTTTTGCCTCCCCACTGAATTGCCAACTACAAAAATTCTGCACAAGGACTTATCACAAACAAGCATGGAAAGTTGATGCTCTCTCGTTCAGCTGGAAAAACCTAAAAGTTTATGCCTTCCCACCACTGCCTCTCCTTTCAAAGGTACTCCTAAAAGCCAGACAAGAAAAAACAGAGATGATCCTGATTGCTCCAGACTGGCCATGCCAGCACTGGTACCCTATCTTAAGGAACCTGACTCAAGGCCCACCATGGATTTTGCCTCAAATTCCACACCATCTGACTCAACAAAACAATCAGATCCTGCACAGTCAGCTCAAAACCCTAAACGTGGCTGCATGGCAGATACATTAGTCAAACAGACAACACCTCTCCCTAAAGCTGTTATGGATGTCATTTTGGAGGCCAGGAGGCCTAGCACCAGGAAAGCTTACTCAGAAAAATGGAAGAGATTCTGCACCTGGAACCAGACTCAAAGCCTTGACCCTCTTGTTCCAAACATTCCTCAGATTTTACAATACTTAACTGAGATGCTGGACAGAGGCCTATCCTTCTCATCAATTAAGATCCACGTCTCTGCCATTTCAGCACATTACAACACGGATCCTCCTTTATTCTCTCATCCGTTGCTAAAGCAGTACCTCAGAGGGGCTAAAAACATAATAATGCCCCGGAGAGCGCCAACACCAACTTGGGACCTCAATTTTGTTTTGGAAAAACTGACCCTACCACCTTTTGAGCCAGCCAGTACAGCAGATCTAATATTTTTATCATGGAAAACAGCTCTGCTCCTGGCAGTAACTACAGCAAGAAGAGTCTCAGAGCTACAGGCATTAATGGCAGTGGAACCTTTTATAATTTTTCATCAGGACAGGGTATCTTTAAGGACAAACCCTACCTTTATGCCAAAGGTGGTATCTAGTATGGCTCTTAACCAAACCATCCATTTACCAACTTTTTATCCAAACCCCCAGAATAAAGGGGAGAAACTTCTGCATTCTTTGGACATACACAGGCAGTTACACTTCTACTTGGACAAAACAAAGGCTTTCAGGAAAACTGAGCAACTGTTTGTAGCATATGCTGTAGGATCACAGGGCAAGGCTATCTCAAAGCAGACTATATCCAAATGGATAGGACACTGTATTCGATACTGCTACACACAGCATGGAAAATCAGTCCCAAATAACGTTAGGCCACATTCCACCAGGGCAGCAGCCACTTCAACAGCCTTCCTCAGAGGAGTACCTACCAAGGAAATTTTGGAGGCTGCAACTTGGAGTTCAGTGCACACCTTTACCAAGCATTACCACCTGCCTCTTTACTCTAAATCCAGAGCAGGATTTGCCACTGCAGTTCTGCAGGGCCTCATAGCCAATCCTAACTCTTTATAGACCAGCCACCCAACCTCAGCTTTGGGATTCTACCCAAGTGTAATGACTGCAGCAGTGTAACACGATGAACATAGTACAGTTTTGTACCTACCATAAATGTAGATGTTCGAGTGTTCACACTGCTGCAGTCCAGGTTACCCTCCCTCCATCCCCTCTGAACTAGCTAGACTTATCTATACCTTTCTATCCTATACAACCCTTGGGGTGTATTTGCTGGTAACTGAAGGTATTGTTTTTATTGTATATTTTTGATTAGCAATATGTATTGCCTACCTATTTGGGGGCACCTGACATCTGGGGCAATAAAAACTGAAGAAAATGGCGTTGGATGCATCTTATATACCCCTGGCGCACTGACATCAGGGGAGAAGCGACAGCAACCATCGCCGGACCAAGACTTTGGAATTCGGGCTGACTGCGGAACCGCCTGACTGCAGGATAACCCAAGTGTAATGACTGCAGCAGTGTGAACACTCGAACATCTACATTTATGGTAGGTAAAACTGTACTTTACTTTTCTTCTTGATGTGAAAAATGTGCTCATATATCCGTTCCTTAAGCTTCCTGTCAGTCTTCCCTACATAAAATGCTGGGCATAACTGACAGGAAGCTAAGTAGATAACTGACCTTGAGTTACAGTTATACCTACCTCTAAACTTGAGCACATTGTGATTCACTCTTATTCTAGCCCCTGTAACAATGTACCTACAATAATTACATGATTCATATTTGTAGGTACCTTCAATTCTAATGGATGTCTTAACATTAGTTTCTACTATACTGTTCAGGTTCCTATCCTTCCTAAAATTTATAGTAGGGTAGCTGCCCAACTTTTCCACTAAATCCCTTTCATGTACCAAAAGGTTCCAATTCCTTTTTAAAATGTTACCAATATCGCCTGCTTCTATACAAAAAGATGTAATGAAACTCTTTAAAGCACAAAATATCAAGTCTTCTTGTGTTCTCCAAATTCAAGGTGGGAGCATTCATAACTCCTAGTTTCATGCTACTTGTCTCTCCTCTAAAGTCCATACTATAACTCTGCAACCTTTTAGATACAATTGGACTGTAAACCCCACAAGCCCTTTTATGTTGTACTTCCCCCACCAAATCAAGCACCAAAACCTCAGGATACCCACGACTCAGGAACATACTTTTTAACAAGTTACATTCCTCTTCAAAAATATGATCCTCAGTTGTCATCTGAGCTGCTCTCACCAATTGTCCTTTTAGGATAGATCTTTTCTGATGGAAAGGATGACAACTGGTAATATGCAGCAATGTATTGGAATACGTAGGTTTTTGATAAAACTTAGGCAGATAACCATTAGCCATCCTGTCTTTCGTTAACTCTACGTCTAGGTAGTTGATGGTATCTTCATGGAAGGTGTAAGTAAATTTCAAAAAGGGTGTGCTATTATTTAGGTAATCAGCGAACGACTCTGCTTCATTTTTATTGCCTTCAAACATAATAAAAATGTCATCCAAAAATCTATTGTATAGCTTTACCTTTTTGTTAACTTCATTTCTAAATATGTTTTTGCACTCCCAGTGGGACAACACCAAATTAGCATAACTCGCCCCACACGAAGAACCCATCGCAACTCCCACCTCCTGTTTGTAAATCTCACTGTTAAACATGACAAAATTATTATTCAAGATGACATCCCACATCTCCTGAATTAGTTGAATTTCATTACTTCCTGCCCCATAAAATAACATTCTTTCCACTACGTATTCTAAACTTACATCGTGTGGAATGGAAAAATACAAATCAACAACGTCAATTGTTAGAAACATAACATTGTCTTGAAACTCAAAATTTTCCATTGCTTTTAGAAAAGCCCAAGAGTCTTTGCATATCTGTTCTTCCTTAACTGCATACTTCTTTAAAATAAAATCGACATACTTAGAACATGCATAAGTAATGGAAGACTTTGCGTTAACCAAAGCTCTCATAGGGGGGTCTTGTAAATTTTTGTGAAGCTTGGGCAACCCCAACAAGTTTGTTACTTTTGGATTCAAAGTCATCAAATAATTGTAAATATCCATACTGTTCATGCCTTCAATCAGCAAATCCCTAAAAAAGGAATGCATTTTATTATAAGCAATATTCATTTCATTAACGCTTGATTTTACATGAATTTCACTTTCCAACACTTTCAGCAGTCTAGTCTCATATTCGTCATTGTCCATGACCACTAATCCTCCGCTTTTGCCGGGTTTTGACAAACGAACCGATAAAGATCTAACCAAGCCCAATGCTTCAGCCAAACCATTTGTCATATTAACAGAGACCAGCTTCTTACTTTCATTCTGTAAGTTCCTCAAATCAAACTCACAGATATGTTCAAATAAGGATAATACTGGGTATAGAGGTGAGTTATACGTACTTGCCACTCTCAAGGGTAAGTCAATATAATTTTCACTACCAAACAACAAGGCCAAATTCAATTTATGGATATAAAGTTTTAAATCAATTATAACATTGGGCATCCTGAAATGACCACAGGAACAAAGGTCAACACCTTACTAAAAAGTTCACAAATGTCTTGTTCTACCACAAAACTGGAGAAACTGTATACCTTAAAGTCTCCACATTTATTCAAAAGAACCACCATTTTTTTCATTACCTGCTGAATTTGTAATTCTCCTTCTTGCCCCTCATGTTGTATTTCCATTGGTGATTTTGGCCACTGTTGGAAAAAGAAGAAAGAGAATTTGCGTTGCTAACGTTGGTGCTACCTTTTTGACTGTTGCTAACGTTTCTGTTCACAGTAGAGTCTCCGTTACAATTGTCGCCCCAATCTTCATCAAACAAGTCAATTTCACTGTTACCTGTACACACCGCCCCAGAGGTACCAGTGCTAGTAGCTATGTTACTACCTTCCTGTTTGACGCGGCGTGTAAGCAAATGACCAAAAAGGTTTCTAACCTGTGATGGGGGCGGAGTTGGGTATGCCACTCCATTTTTATACTCGTTCAAGTCCCTCCTTAATTTCTTTAGTTTAACCTCCATATTCTTAATCAGCTGTTGCTCAATGGACAAGAACACTCTTTTGTATTCATACTGATATCTTAAAAATCAGCGTGTGATCTAATTTTGTTGTTCAACTCAGTAATATCCTTAGTTAGAACTTCAATTGCACTACTATAGTGCTTACACATCACGTCCATCAGTTCAGTACCATGCTTATTAAAAAGAACAATTAAATCATCATAAAAAACAGTCCCTGCCTCTAAACTAGAAGGGTACTGCCAGAACCATAGCACCTTAGGAACTACACCCTGCTTTTTACACTCCTCAAAATAACGTATTTCTAGATGAAGCTTCTTCACCTTCAGTGATTTATGGTTGAAGTCTTTTAATTTGGGCACCAAGGACTCACCTCCTCCAGCCAGATGCTTCCTAACACAGTCAGCATTGTTGTCACCAAATATCAGGTGCACATTCAGCCACTCAGACAAATTAGGGAGCCCAATTAGCCCAGAGGAAGGTTCAGAATTTGCTCTGTTTGATGCACAGCAATTATTGTTCCCATTTAAACCGATAGATTCACTTGTCGCTACGTTCCTTTCACAGTTACTACTGTGCATCCCTGTGGTGTTGTTCTGTAAATTCCCAACATTTGAATCGCCTCTAGTAACACTAGAAACTGAGACCACTTTCGGTCTTACAGCGGTGCTGGTTTGGGCCAACACTTCCAAGAGAGTAGATAAAACTTCCAATCTCTCATTTATCGCATAAATCAATTGAGTTAGGTTTCCCATTTCAGTAGAGCCTGAACCTGGACCCAAAGAAGACTGTATAGGATAGTCAATTGAGGTGTCCAAGACGCTGCCTCAGTGGCCATTACTAAACAAACCAGATAAATCCACAAAACCACGAAGAAACTACTGAAAAAGATGATACAGCTACTGAGCACTCTTAAAACACCGAACGAACCTTTAATGTTAAGCGCTTTTCGTCTACCCAAATAGATAGACTTCTTCAGACAAATTCTTAGAACACTATATATAGTTTTAAACTAAAAAATGCACTAAATCTGCCTTAAATTAACCAATCAGCTCATTTACTTATAAACCTGTATTTAAACTGGTTAAAATGATAAAAACACTTCTTCTTCTTTCAGCTTTTCCCGGTTAGGGGTCGCCACAGCAGATCACTTGTCTGCTCATGATTGGCAGTGGAGTTTTACGGTGTCGAGTTGCCAGCCCAGCGCCCAACCTTCCACAGAAGGCACACACACACACACACACACACACACACACACACACACACACACACACACACACACACACACACACCTAGGACCAATTAAGAGTGTCCAATCCACCTACAGCATGTCTTTGGGATGTGGGAGGAAACCGGAGCACCCGGAGGAAACCCACGCAACCACAGGGAGGATATGCAGACTCCACACAGAAGGCACACCAGCCAAGGATCGAACCGGAGAACCTCTTGCTGTGAGGCAGCAACGCTAACTACTGCACCACCGTGGCTGCCCAAAATGATTAAAATACAATGACTATAAAGTATACAATATATAAAATGTCAATCCTTACTCACCCACATAGAAAATGTTGTCCCAAACATCAGTATACCACACTACACTAGTTGAAACAAATCTAATAAAAATACATATAATTCATATTAAACAACTATATGTATGTCTATATTAAAATGAATTATCATATTGCAGTTTTATATAGCATATAGCTAGCCTTACCAGCAGGTGGTGCTCTGCTGCAGGCAGTTGCAGTACCATGTTTCACCAGCAGGTGACAGTGCAGTACCTAGTCCAACCCGTGGCTGCAGTGCCTAGTCTCACCATAAGGTGGTGCTGTACTGCTCATACCTGCAGTTCTTATTACCACCAGCAGGAGATGCTGTATTGCAGGAGACTGCCATACCTGTTCGCACCAGCAGATGGTAGTCTACTGTAGACATCTGCAATACCTAGTCAAACCAGCAGGTGGTGCTCTGCTACAGGCATTTGCAGTACCGTGTCTCACCAGCAGGTGCAGTGCAGTACCTAGTCCAACCAGCAGTTGGCACTGTTATACTGGTGCCTGCAGTGCCAATTCCCTCCATAAGGTGGTGCTGTGCTGTCGATGCCTGCACTTCTTACTACCACTAGCAGGAGAATCTGTAATGCAGGTGACTGTCATACCAAGTCATACCAATAGGTCGTACTCTGCTACAGGTGTTTGCAGTAGTGTGTCTCACCAGTAGGTGATGGTGCATTACCTAGTCAAACCAGGAGTTGGCACTGTTGTACTGGCGCCTGTTGTGCAAATTCCCACCAGAAGGTGGTGCTGTGTTGCTGATGCCTGCAGTTTTAATTACCACCAGCAGGAGATGTGGTATTACAGGTGCCAGTTGCACCATAAGGTGGTGCTGTGCTGCTGACTCCTGTAGTTCTAATTATCACCAGCAGGAGACACTGTATTGCAGGTGTCTCCCATACCGGTTCACACCAGCAGGTGGTAATCTACTGCAGGTGTCTGCAATATGTATTCAGACCAGCAGGTCGTGCTGTGTTACTGGCATTTCTAGTACCATGTCTCACCAGCAAGTGATAGTGTTGTACGTAGTTGTACCACCTGTTAGTGCTGTTGTACTGGTGCCTGCAGTGCCAAGGCCCACCATAAGGTGCTGCTGTACTGCTGATACCTGCAGTTCTTATTACCACCAGCAGGAGATGCTGTATTGCAGTAGCCTGCCATACCTGTTGCACCAGTAAGAGGTAGTCTACTGCAGGCATCTGCAGTACCTAGTCAAACCAGCAGGCGGTGCTCTACTACAGGCATTTGCAGTACCATGTCTCACCAGCAGGTGACAGTGCAGTACCTAGTCCAACCAGCAGTTGGCATTGTTGTACTGGTGCTTGCAGTGACAAGTTACACCATATGGTGGTGCTATGCTGCTGATGCCTGTAGTTCTTACTACCGCCAGCAGGAGATACTGCGTGCCTACCATACCTAGTCATACCGGCAGGTGGTGCTGTGCTACAGGTGTTTACAATAGCATGTCTCACCTGCAGGTAACAGTGCAGTAGCTAGTCAGACCAGCAGTTGACACTGTTACACTGCTGCCTACACTACCAAGTCCCACCAGAAGGTAGTGTTGTGCTGCTGATGCCTGCAGTTATTACCACCAGCGGGAGACGCTGTATTGCAGGTGCATGCCATACCAGTTTGCACCAGCAGGTGGTAGTCCACTGTAGGCATCTGCAATACATAGCCAGACCAGCAGGTGGTGCCCTGCTGCAGGCATATGCAGTACCACTAGCCAAACCAGCAGGTGGTGCCCTGCTGCAGGCATATGCAGTACCATGTCTAACCAGCAGGTGACAGTGCAGTACCCAGTCCAACCTGCAGTTGGCACTGTTGTACTGGTGTGAGCAGTGCCAGTTCCTACCAGAAGGTGGTGCTGTGCTGCTGATGCCTGCAGTTCATATTAGCATCAGCATGAGACGCTGTATTGCAGGTGCTTGTCATACCAGTTTGCTCCACAAGGTGACAGTCTACTGCAGACATCTGTAATACCTAGGCAAACAAGCAGGTGGTGGTCTGCTATAGGCATTTGAAGTACCGGGTCTCATCAGCAGGTGACAGTGCAGTACCTAGTCCAACCAGCAGTTGGCAGCCGTGCCACCAGCAGGTGATGTGTTACTGCAGGCACCTGCAGTTCCTAGTAACAGCAGCAGAGAGCACTGTATTGCTGGCATCTGTAGTACCAGATCTCACCAGAAGGTGACACTACCCTTCAGCCATCTGTGGTACTGGGTCACAGAACTGCAGACGACTGCCTGCCATAACTAGTTGCAGATAGTAGTGATGCTGTAAAATATTTAGGATGTACTACTGTGTATCTAAACAAGTAACCTATAGACTGTTAGAACAAAAAAGGGGTAACAGAGGAAAAGAAGGAAACAACTCGAATGTTACCATGGAAGCATCAGACAATGAAAACTCTAAAGCAAGTAGGACATGAATTATCTAAGTTAGCGTACAGGAAAGGGAACTGGTCATCAAAAATCCTTTGTAGGAGAGATACATTAAAAAACACACAGTGTTAAAACAGATCAGGATTTATTATATACCATTTCCAATGCTAATGTAAAAATATCTGTGTAAGCCTAAAATCGTACAAGGTATGCAGATAAATACAATGGAAAAGTTCAAATTAAAACAATTGATTGATGGCCCAAAACGGGATTACAGAGGATTGGGAAACAAGGAAAAAGACTAGAAACACCACCAAAAAAGGAGGGAGAGAGAAAGAGAGAGAGAAGGAAAGACATTTTAGCATATTATGGAGACTCTGTTGATCGTAACAACAGTGCTGATTGGGCTAGAGCTAGAAAAGGACAATAGATGCAAGATAAGGTTGATTGGAAGGACACTGATGTCAGAGAACTTGCAAAGCTTGCTGATGTACAGGCACTGTTCTTGATATAAAAAATTCAGTGAACTGTATGGTGTTGTCCAGGCGGAATGGGATCCTATGAATTTCAGAGTCTGGATCAGAGTTAGCTTGGACTTTTCCATGTTGACTGTGATGCACAATTGGAACAAGTAGACCCTGGAGTGAACTAATAAATCTGTCAAGGAGGCAGTCATAAGTAACTCATCTAAGGAAGGGAACACGCAAAATCCATGAAGTCAGAGATAACCTTTCACTGCCATTCACTTAAGATAATAGGAAGTTACTAGGCTATTGGCCCTGAGGCCCTTATAAGCCTAGCCAAGAGTTTAGCCTTTGTTTTGACAAGTCAGCACCCAAAGCCCCTGTCTAGCAGGGGCACAATTGAAATCCCAGGGGTGTATTTTCTCTTTTCCATCCAGTTATCCAGGTTGCTCTTCAAAATGGATAATGAGGTACTCTGCTTGACTTGGAGAGTGACTCTGTTCCACAGATGGGGCAGTCTTTGGGAGACAAATCTGGCCCGGTGCTGCAATTTCATTCTTCACTTGGTGAACACCTGGGGAGACTGTACTGATACCACATCGTAGAGCTCTGAAATGAAAATGAGTGGCTTCCAGCCAAAATCAAAGAAACCTCCTTGACTGCCTGGCTATCCAAGAGTATTGGAGCCATTGTAGAATGAATTCAGATCTGGTTTGTACCCGGAAACTAAGGTGTATATGGGGTTGGATCTTTAGTAATCCTGCACTTTCAGGTGAGTGAGTTTGTTTAAGTAATATTCGTTGGACTGTAAATTCATTCAAGTAAACTAGAGCTATATATAGGTGTACCATCAAAATCTTATGGCTGCAGTGTGCAACAATGGCTATCTAAAATAAGAATGCATAGGTTTCTATGTGAGAAACAAAAACATGACGAATGCACAACAGTGAATGGTAGTGTGTTTCGCTGCTGAATTTGGCATATTGAGTGGAGATTGTACTATTGTGAGGATTGGGATATATGCCCTTTCCCTCAATGTAGTGCGATCTTGGAGTTTGTATATATAAGCACTAGGGGGTGTGGGGTGTGCAGGGGTGCTGCCCCCTGCAAAATGTGTGTTGTATGACACCGGATGTGGTGGTATGTTCTAAAAATGTCCACAATTCGATTTCGATGTTATAATTTTGTGTGCCATATGAAGTCCCAACAGAAGGCGGTTCTTTGCTGCTGATACCTGCAATTTTTATTACCACCAGCAGGAGACGCAGTATTCCATGTACGTGCCATACCTGCTCACACCAGCAGCTGGTAGTCTACTGCAGGCATCTGCAATACCTAATCAAACCTGCAGTTGATGCTCTGCTGCAGGTGTTTGCAGTACCATGCCTGACCAGCAGGTGGCAGTGCAGTGCATAGTTCAACCAGCAGTTGGCACTGTTTTACTGGTGGCAGCAGTGCCAAGGCCTACCAGAAGGTGGTGCTATACTGCTGATGCTTGCAGTTCTTATTACTACCAGCAGGAGACGTATTGCAGCTGCCTGCAATACCTAGTAATACCAGCAGGTGGTGCTCTGCTGCAGGCATTTGCAGTGCCATGTTCCACCAGCAGGTGACAGTGCACTATCTAGTCCAACCAGCAGTTGGCACTGTTGTACTGGTGTCTGCAGTGCCAGGTTCCACCATAACGTGATGCTGTGTTGCTGGTCTTTCTACCACCATCAAGAGATGCTGTATTGTAGATGCCTGCCATATGAAGTCATACCAGCAGGTGGTGCTTTGCTACAGGTGTTAGTAGTACCGTGTCTCACCAGCAGGTGATGTTGCAGTACCTAGTCAAACCAGCAGTTGGCACTGTTATATTGGTGCCAGCAGTGCCATGTCCCATCAGAAGGTAGTGCAATGCTGCTGATGCCTGCAGTTCTTATTACTAACAGCAGGAGATGCTGTATTGCAGGTGCCTGTCATACCAGTTTGCACCAGCAGGTGGCAGTCTGCTGCTGGCTTCTGCATTACCTAGTCAAACCAGCAGGTGGTGCTGTGCTGCAGGCATTTGCAGTACCGTGTCTCACCAGCTAGTGACAGTGCAATACCTAGTCCAACTTAATGTTGGCACTGTTGTACTGGTGCCAGTAGTGCCAAGGCCTACCAGAAGGTGGTGCTATGCTGCTTATGTCTGCAGTTCTTATTAGCACCAGCAGGAGACATATTGCATGTGTCTGTCTTACCACTTCCCACCAGCAGGAGATGCTGTCTTGCTTGTGTTTGTCATATCAAGTCATACCAGCAGGTGGTGTTCTGCTGCAGGTGTTTACAGCACCGTGTTTCACCAGCAGGTGATGGTGCATTACCTAGTCATCCAGGAGTTGGCACAGTTGGACTGACGCCTGTTGTTCCAAGTCCCACCAGAAGGTGGTGCTGTGCTGCTGATGCCTGCAGTTCCTATTACCACCTTCAGGAGAAAGTGTAATGCGGATGCCTGCCATACCAGTTCACACCAGCAGGTGGTAGTTTACTGCAGGCATCTGCAATGCCTAGTCAAATCACCAGGTGGTTTTCTGCTACAGGCATTTGCAGTACCATGTCTCACCAGCAGGTGACAATGGAACGCCTACCTAGTCCAATCAGCAGTTGGCACTGTTGTACTCATGCCTGCAGTACCAAGTTCTACCATAAGGTGCTGCTGTGTTGCTGATGCCTGCAGTTCTTAGGACCACCAGGAGGAGACACTATTTCAGGTGCCTGCCAAACCTAGTCACACCAGCATGTGGTGCTCTGCTACAGGCATTTGCAGTACCATGTTTCACCAGCAGGTGACATTGCAGTACCTTGTCCAACCAGCAGTTGGCACACTATTGTACTGGTGTCTGCAGTGGGACATTCCACCATAAGGCGGTGCTGTCCTGCAGATGCCTGCAGTTCTTTCTACCATCAGCAGGAGACGCTGTATTGCAGGTGCCTGTCATACCAGTTCGAACCAGCAGGTGGCAGTCTACTGTAGGCATATGTAGTCAAAGCAGCAGGTGGTACTCTGCTACAGGCATTTTCAATACCGTGTCTCACCAGCACGTGATAGTGCAGTACCTAGTACTACCAGTAGTTGGCACTGTTGTACTTGTGCCAGCATTGCCAAGTCCTACAAGAAGGTGGTGCTATGCTGCTGATGCCTGCAGTTCTTGTTACCACCAGCAGGAGACACTGTATTGCAGCTGCCTGTCATACAACTTCCCATCAGCAGGTGGCAATATACTGCAGGCATCTACAATGGCTAGTGAAAGTTGCAGGTGGTGCTGTGCTTCAGGCATTTGCAGTACCATGTTTTACCAGCAGGTGACAGTGCAGTACCTTGTCCAACCAGCAGTTGGCACTGTTATACTGGTGTCTGCAGTGGGAAGTTCCACCATAAGGTGGTGCTGTCCTGCAGATGCCTGCAGTTCTTTCTACCACCAGCAGGAGATGCTGTATTGCAGGTGTCTGTCATACCAGTTCGCACCAGCAGGTGGCAGTCTACTGTAGGCATCTGTAATATCTAGTCAAATCAGCGGGTGGTTCTCTGATACAGGCATTTGCAGTACAGTGTCTCACTAGCTAGTGACAGTACCATGCTTGACCAGCAGGTGACAGTACAGTACGTAGTCCAACCAGCAGTTGACACTGTTGTACTGGTGCCAGTAGTGCCAAGTCCTACCAGAAGGTGGTGCTTTGCTGCTTATGCCTGCAGTTCTTATTACCACCAGCAGGAGACGTATTGCAGGTGCCTGTCATACCACTTCCCTCCAGCAGGAGATGCTGTCTTGCTTGTGCTTGTCATATTAAGTCATACCAACAGGTGGTGTTCTGCTAGAGGTGTTTACAGTACCATGTCTCACCAGCAGGTGATGGTGCATTACCTTGTCATACTGGAGTTGACACTGTTGTACTGGCGCCTGTTGTTCCATGTCCCACCAGAAGGTGGTGTTGTGCTGCTGATGCCTGCAGTTCCTATTACCACCTGCAGGAGACCGTGTATTGCAGGTGCCTGCCATACCAGTTCGTGCCAGCAGGTGATAGTCTACTGTAGACATCTGCAATACCTAGTCAAACCAGCAGGTGGTGCTCTACTATAGGCATTTGCAGTACCGTGTCTCACCAGCTGGTGACAGTGGAGGACCTACAATCTACATATCTCCGGCAAAGTAAAACTCACTGGCAACATCCATCCAAACCCTGGATCAGCTGCATTCATGGAAACCTTTAACTCTACAACACCCACAAACCACACCCCTTAAATACAACATAACACTAATTGTTCTTCCCTTAACATTACCCATATAAACAGTAGAAACATCTACAATTAAATACCACAATTCCATGCCTGTCTTAAATTATTTGCTCCTAATATAGTGTTATTAATTGAAACCTGGCTGAAAAAAAGAAAAGATAATAAAATTCGACCCCCAAACTATAATATACTAGGAGCAGACAGACAAAATAAAAGGGCCAGTGGAGTTGCAATACTATACAAAAATTCTCTGCAGCATACCCCTTCATAATTAAATCCTCCGTGATGTGGTAAGGCAGAAATTTTCATATTTATTCTCAAACTCAGCCAGAACAAGACAACGTCTTTCTATTCTCATGTTGCAGTATTCATAACTATAGGGAGGTCGCTGCCTGCAGCACTGGACATCTGGCCAGTATACCAAAGTCTTAGGATCAAGGGTACATGCAACGTTGCATGTCAGAGCCATAAACAGATTTCAGCTATAAAGGTGACTTCTCTATGTACCCACTTCAGAACTTTTCTGCTGCAGTGATCTACAGACCTCTGAACTTTTCTGCTGCAGTGATCTACAGACTTCTGATTGCCAGCTCTGGGAATCAGTTTGCTTATTTGTTACGGCCGTCCGATACAGATAAGTACCCTTTTGGGTTTTCTGTTTACCTTTCTTCTAGCTTTTTAAATGTAGCTACTGAGCACTCGTAAAACACTGAACTTTACTAAAACTGAGTTTTAGTATGGACTGTAGAGAAGAGACAAGTAGTGTGAAACTGGGAGTTATGAATGCTCCCACCTTGAATTTGGAGAACACACAAAGACTTGATATTTTGTGCTTTAAAAGAGTTTCATTACACCTTTTTGTATAGAAGCAGGCGATATTGGTAACATTTTAAAAAGGAATTGGAACCTTTTGGTACATGAAAGGGATTTAGTGGAAAATTTGGGCGACTACCCTACTATAATTTTTAGGAAGGGTAGGAACCTGAAGAGTATAATAGAAACTAATGTTAAGAAGTCCTTTAGAATTGAAGGTAACTGCAAATATGAATCATGTAATTATTGTAGGTACATTGTTACAGGGGCTAGAATAAGAGTGAATCACAGTGTGCTCAAGTTTAGAGGTAGGTATAACTGTAACTCAAGGTTAGTTGTCTACTTAGCTTCCTGTCAGTTATGCCCAGCATTTTATGTAGGGAAAACTGACAGGAAGCTTAAGGAAAGGGTATATGAGCACATTTATCACATCAAAAAGAAAACTAACATCAATGCGTTAGCAAGACACTGTAATGAACACTCTACCCACCACTTCCTCTTTAAAGTTATTGATCAGGTAGTTGTTGATGGAAAAGGTGGGCCACAGCAGTTGCTGTTAGAAAAATGTGAATTAATATGGCAACTTAGGTTAAATTCTTACACTCCTCCAGGCTTGAATGAGGTCACTTCTTTGGCATGTATTTTGAAGTTAAAAAGTTTACTTGGGTAGAAGTGGTATTTGTAATTAGGTAACTAATATATTTTAACACATGCAATAATGTTTTTGTATACCATGCAATATGATAATTCATTTTAATATAGACATACATATAGTTGTTTAATATGAATTATATTTATTTATTTTTATTAGATTTGTTTCAACTAGTGTAGTGTGGTATATTGATGTCTGGGACAACTTTTTCTATGTGGGTGAGTAAGGATTGACATTTTATATATTGTATACTTTTTAGTCATTGTATTTTAATCATTTTAACCAGTTTAAATACCTTTATAGGTAAATGAGCTGATTGGTTAATTTAAGGCGGATTTGGTGCCTTTTTAGTTTAAAACTATGTACAGTGTTCTATGTATTTGTCTGAAGAAGAATACTTATTTGGGTAGACGAAAAGCGATTAACATTAAAGGTTCGTTCGGTGTTTTAAGAGTGCTCAGTAGCTGTGTCATCTTTTTTCAGTGCCTTAAAACTTTACTTAGCAAACCAAAGACTCTGACATTTGGAGTTAGGTATGGAGGGTGGGGTAGATACCTCAGAGGAACCGCCTTGGAAAAAGGCCAAAAAAGTTAGACCTGATGCTTATGCTGCACTTCAGGAGTCAGGTGAGACTTGCGAGGCAGATTTTAGCCCAGGGTTTCATCGGACATTAGTTTCGCAGCTAGCACCGAGAACCATGGTGGTAGCCAGTTCGGCAGAAAGAAAGAGTATGTACACTGAGGTTGATCATCCATCAGCTCCTGATGGCAAGGAGGAACCATGGCTCGTGGCATCAGAAGGGCCTACTCCCGCCTTTCCATCCACCCAGGCGTTTGCTCCAAAGCCAACTCTTCCTTCTACTCCTCTTAAGAGGAAGCAAAAATTACAACACAGAGAAAAAGAACCAGTTCCTGGATGGGAAGCATTTTCCTAAAATCTGGTTAGAGCCTTCCAGGCCCTTCAGTCTCAGGTGCAGGCCTTAGAGGAGTCAGAGGAAGAGCTCTCCTCTTCTGACGAGTCACTTTCTTATTGTTCCCAAATTGAATTTCCTAAGGACTTCATTACTCCTGAGGAGGAGGACACTATTAGTCTTGAATCTCCAGTGGAACAATTCCTCTTTGGGGATACAGTTTGTCTTATGAGAGCATTTCAGATGGTAATCCTCAGATGTTTCTGAACCTAAAAGGAGGTATTTTGAACTACAACAGATGGACCAGCCTTCCCAATCTGCAGTCTCTCCTCTACTCCCAGCTTTTTATGATGCCTTTCTGGCTGCATCTCAGCCCCTGATTCTCAGCCCCACAGCTTCCAAATGTCCAGATAGGTTTTATAAAGTTCCTCGGTATACACAGTTCTTGTTCAAGAGCCCCCTGCAGACCCAGCCATCATAGCAGTGTCAGCAGACAAATCCTCCAGACAGCTGCCTTCCACCTGTCTGTTTCCCACAGATAAGGACAGCAAATTTATGGATAGGCTAGGAAAGAAAATTTATACTTCTTCCACATTAGCCTTCAGAGCCCTAAATTATCAAACACACATGGCTAGGTTTATTTTAGTTACCCTGTGCAAAGCCTCTGCACTTATGCCAGATGTGCCAGACTTTCTTGCTAAGTCACAACTCTCCGCCCTGCTCTCTACTACCACCTGTCAGCTGACCAGACACTCTATCAAGTGCAGTTGTGATGCAGTAGAAGCATCTTCAAGTCTGCAGCCTCAGGTTCTGTCCTGAGAAGATACTTTGGGTGAGGTTCCAGCCCCTTCCCATGGATGTACATACCAAATTGCTGGATGCGCCACTTGATAATAAGGCCCTTTTTGGTACAGCTTCTGCAGAGCTCCTAAAATCTCTAGAAGAAAAGGGAAAGGAACTATAAAATTTAAAACATTTCCTAGTCTCACCTATTCCTAGATACTGTAGGAACTGCCCTCAAAAGACCAGTTTTGTTAGGAGGCAGTCTTTTCAGTCTACTGCCCCACAGGCTAAGGGATGGAGACAATCTAGGAAACACTCCACTCCTAGACCATCCTCCTCTTCAACCCCTACTCCCTTTTGGAGGCAGCCTGACCCTGACAGAGCCCCTCCACTGTGACTCAAATCCGTTACCCACTTCCACCCTCCTATTCCCTCCATCTCACCCTTTCCCTACCCTCTTGATGGAAGATCACCTCAGAGGCTTGGGTCCTCTCCATCATCCAGAAATGTTATTTTATGACTTGGTTGACAGTTCCTCCTTTCCAGGGGATACTCCAACCCCCTCCAAGCCAGCTTCCTCTATTTCTTCAGTTTTGAATCAGCTCCTAGCTCAGGGCATCATAGAAAGATTACCTCCAGATCAGACAAGCAAAGGATTTTACTCCAGGATGTTTTTGGTCCCAAGAAAAGATGGTCCTTGGAGACCACTTCTGGATTTGTTGGTCCTCATTCTATATTTCAAGGTGCCTACCTTCAAAATGCTCACCTTGCATCATCTCCTACCCCTCACCCCCCACCAAGCTTTAATGATATCCATGGATCTGAGAGATGTCTACCTTCATATCCCCATTTGCCGCAGCTACAGACAATTCCTACATTTCTCAGTGGGTTCCTTGTATTTTCATAGGTTCATGGGTTCATAGGTGTGTACTAGACTAATGGCCCTGGAGCCTATATAAGCATAGCCCAAGAAGATTCCCTGGCATCATGCCGCCCAAAGTTAGTTCCCAGTGCCCCTGTCAAGCAAGGCCACTGAAGTGATCCCCGTGGTGAACTTCCTGTTGCCCATCCACTCATTAAGATTTCTCTTAGAGGGCTAGTGAAGTGCTCTGCTTGACGTGAATGGGAAGTTTTTTCCAGAGTATGGGAAGTCTCTGGGTTAGGAAGCTGTCCCTCCAGCATGTTCTGATTTTTGTGGTAATGAGGTTTAGATCCCTGGAGTGTGTGGCATGGAGCGACTGGAATTTCTTTAAGTGTAGCATATCTAGCAGCTCTGGGTCAGACATGGCTTTGTAGGTCAAGCAGAGATCGCCTTTAACTAGGTGATAAGAGACAAGAGTATAGTTGGAGTTTTTTGAGTCTGTCCGTATAGGGCATATGTGTAAGGTTTAAGATCCTCTTAGTGAGGTATTTTTGTGGCCTTTCCAGTTGTTGTAAGTGTCTAGTGAGGTACATACCACATGGGGTGTTGTATTGTATAATAGGTCTAATGAGGGACGAGTAGAGAGGGATTATAATGTCTCTCTTCCTGGATGAGAAACCTTTTGTAATGAGATGTGCCACATAGGAGGACTTTCTGATTCCAGTGGCAATGTGGTTAGCAAAGGAGAGGTTGCTGTCAACATGTGTCCCCAATTCTCTTATCACACCTTCGGTGTTTAGTGGACTATCGCCTATGTAGTAGTTCATGGGCACTGAATTTTTCCCAAAGGGAATGACAATGCACTTTTTGGCATTGAGCTTAAGGCCATGGTTCTGGCACCAGTCATTGGTGTCAGTGAGGCCTTTTTTTAGAATGCCTGCATCAGTTGGAGAATCAATAGTCGCTCCCAGTTTGCAAGCATCTGCGAACATGGTAAGCCAGCGTCCCTTTGTGTTGACTTGAACTTCAAAGAAGTAGATGCCAAACAGGAGAGGACCTAGGAACAATCCCTGTGGGACACCACTTGTAACTGGTCGGTAGTCAGATTTGGAGTCCACTACTTTCACAGTGTGGGTTCTATCAGTGAGCCAGTTGGCAATCCATCTTATGACATAGGGGTTTATGCTTAGTTTGTTGAGTCTATCTATGATTTCTGAGTGAAGGATGGTGTTGAAGGCCTTGGCAAGATCTAGGTAGGCTGTGTGAACTACCTTGCCCTCATCCACAGTTCTGGTGACAGACTCGAAGAAGTCTATAAGGCTGAGCAGGCATGATCTACCTTTCACAAACCCAAACTGCATGGCGTCCAGAGTTTGGAGATTCCCTATGTCCTTATTTATAAGGTCCAAGATGATGCGCTCCATAGCCTTGCATGTCAGACTTGTCAGGCTAATGGGATGGTAGTTCCCAGGGTCTGTAGTCACGCCCCCTTTGTGGAGTGGGGTGACTGTAGCAGTGTGCCATTCTGTAGGAACAAAGCCTGAAATTAAGCTGTGATTGAACAGGGTACTCAGGTATGGTGCCAGTTCAGTTTGTAATTCATGTAGAACACAGCCAGGAATATTATCAGGTCCCATGGAAGCTGTATTCTTGGCTTTGGACAGTGCGTTTTTACCTGTGTAGCTGTGATAATAGGGACTTGGCATCCCTCAGGTATTGTAATAGGCCCTTTAGGGAGTGTAAGGGGGGTAAAGTTCGCACTGAACCTGTCAGCCAATATGTTGGCAATATCAGTTGGTTCTGTATATGTATTGCCATTGTGCTGTAACTCAGAGCATATCTGAGTATTGCCATGTAGATTCTTGACATAGCTATAGAATGCCTTGTGGCTGTCTTTAGAATCTGCAGCAATTTTGTTTTCATAGCTAGCTTTAGAGGATTTGATGATGGATCTCAGTTTTTTGCTGAGGCTGACAAGGGAGTTTTTCCAGCCTTGGGACTTCATCCTTTTCTGCTACAGTTTTTTCCTTCTGTTGTAGAGTTTGTTTATGGTCGGGACCACCAGATTGGCTTCCTTTTTTGGAGGAGAGTGTCTTTGTTCTGTTTGGTATGGCCCGTTCCATGCACTTGTGTATGTGCTCATACAGTGCATTGGTGTATGATTCAGCAGTCATGCACCTATTTTCCATATGCATGGGTGTCGTGAAGTTAGCCACCTCTGTTTATCGAAGTCCAAAATTGGCTTTGGAGAATTTTTTTATGGTGGTTTCTTTTGGGGGGGTGAGGGTGGGATGTGGATATCCATGGCGATTAACTTGTGGTCAGATCTGACCGGGGAGGAGTTGATTTCTGGTGTAGAGCAACGGTCGCCCATGTTAGTAATGACCAGGACAAGGATGTTTCTACCCCTGGTGGGGGTGAGAATGAGTTGATCCAGGGCATTGGAATTAATGAATTCCAGAAAACATTGAGCAAGTGCGTTGGTACATGAGGAATTTTCCCAGTTAATGGAGGGGTAGTTAAAGTTTCCCAGAATATGGGTATTGGGATGTACCCTAATATTTTCCATTGTGTTTAGGAATGTGGAGTGGGAGTCTTGGGACATGGTAGGAGATCTATAGCAGGCTTCAACCTGGATAGCAGTTTTACACAGTGGTAGTTGTACCTGAAGTATCTCTGATGTGTTATGCTGGGCTACTAGTCTGACGGTGTGCATATCCTTTATGAATATGGAGACACCACCGCCTTTAGTGCTTTGGTCCAGGTTTAGGGGCCGAAAGGTCTGGTATGAATTATAGCTTGGTAGTGCTGGAGTGCTGTCCGAAGCCTTAAACCAGGTCTCGGTCATTGCACAGATGTCGATGTTCTCCATTTTAAGGAGTGCTTCAAGCGAGTGCATTTTGAGATTTAGACTTCTAGCATTGAGTAGCATAACCTTCAGATTTCGTTTGCTTGTGGCTGTTATGGTGGTAATTTTGTCTTTAGGACATTGCCTAAAAAAGGCAATATAGGGGTGGCAAGAGCCTTGGCCAGTATCCGGAATCCCTGGCATGACAGGTGTAGACCATCTTTGGCGAAGCATCAAGGTCTGTCGATCATGTCATCCCAGACAGACAGATACTGGATCCACTTAGAATGACACTAGAAACTTAGCCAGTTGTTGAAGTCAATCATTTTCTGCTTGTACTGTGGTATCATTCTGGGTGACGGTAGGATGCTACTCAGAGCTACGGACATACCTGCCTGGGCTGCAAGATCCGAGAGGTCCTCTATGTCTCCATTCATGTAGTCCAAGGAGGTACATCTCAGGTCTTTCATGCCAACATGGACAATGACAGAGTCATATTTGTACCTGTTGTGTAGTGACCTAAGTGCGTGCGCTATGTGGCGTATCCTGGCACCCGACAGACAGCTGACCGTAACTTTCTCCTTATTCAACCTAGAGAGTGAGACATCAGTGTGCCTTACTATTGAGTCACCTATGACTAGTGTGTTGTGTAAGTTGTTTTGTCTTATGGGCTTTGGTTGAGTGGCACACTGTGTGAGCTGTGTGTCTCATGGTTTGTGCTGGGATGTGGTGGTTGTTTGCATTTCTGCCACGGAGGTCTCTGTTGTTTGGGCAGATTTTTATTGAGAGCCTCTGCAAAAGTAGGTGTGTGTTTTGTGTTACTATGTGAGGGTTGTGGTGGTGTATGTTCTGGAGGGCTGTGTGTTGAATGTGGTGTGGTGCACGTGTTAACCTTCTCATCTTGACTGACTAATCCAGTCTTGGCTGGAGAGTGCTTAGCTTCCATTTTGGCTATATATGTGCATCTCTCACAAGTCATAGTGTTGGGATGTAAGTGAGGCAGTTGCTACACTGCCTCAGGATGCCCATGTTCACCAGGTTGACAGGAGAAAGCACAGGTAACTGACCTTCAGACATGCCTGGATATGAGCTCAATATATTAAGTACTGAAGCCTTTTACAGGAAAAATGTCACTCAAAGTGTCTGAGTCTGTGCAGAGCACTGCCAAACACGTGAGGGGAAACTAGTACATAGACCATGAACATTTAAAGATGAAGTATTTAGGCAGATATTCTGAAGTTAGGAAGAAACCAAGCAGTACTTACTGAAAATAAAGAATTAGCTTGTCAAGAATGATGAAAAGAGGGGAGTCGCATGAATGGCTACTGCCTGGCTACTACTAATGCTGGTGTCAGCACAGCTTCACTCTGTTGGGATACAGTACTTCTTTGCTTCTCTCACCAGAAACAAAATGTTAGCACCAATCCCAAGAAGAGAAGCAGGCCACGGCCTGTTTGGTGATCCACAGTCTTGTCCCAGATGAAGCATGGGTCTGCAGGGTAGCCTTTTTCTGGTCGATGCCTTGAATAGCAACCAGACCAATCAGGTATGTTAAGCACAGACACTCACTGTCCAACCAGAAAGAGTCCGGAATCAATGCACTCTGCTCCTACTCTCACCAGGATCAGAATATAAGCACAGATTCCAAGCTGTGACCAATAAAGCAGTTATTAAGCTTTCTGGTGATCAGCAGTCTCCAGGAAATAATGCAACTGCACTCCTTCTCTCACCAGGAGAAAAACAGAACCACTAATCCCAAGATGACTACTGACAGGCAGAATGTGGGCTCTCCAATAACTGGTGGTTTTGCAATAGATGATTAAAGGTAAGATGAAAAAGAAATGGTTTATCCTAAACACTGCAGTGTGCACTAGAGGAGTTAGATGTGAAAGTAGGTAACAAGTTTTACTTGTCTAAAAAGTTAAGTTTTAGCGGAGAGTCACTATTTTTAAAACAGCAAAATAGATTGAAAGAGGGTGGTCACTTCTTTATTCTGGTACTATGGAATACAGCAGGATGGCCAATAAATTAAAATAGTTGAAGGGGAGTGATTTCACAAAATGATAATTTTGTGCTTACTCACATCAACCAGTAAAAGCAGAGAGGAAATGAGATATATGGTCAAATTAACATAAGGGGCAGGCAACTAGAAAGACAGTGGTGTTTAAGAACACAACAGTAACCGGTAGGAGAGTGGAAAGTTTCTGTCTGAGTCACAGAGACAGGGCTGCAGTGTCTTTTCAAGTTTTAATATGCAGTTAAAATCAGAATACAAGTAAAATACAGTGTAAAGAAAATAAACCACAGTATACAAAATAGACAAAGGCAATAAAGTAATACAGAATACAACAAATAAAAAACAAACTAACCTTTCCCTCACAGCAAACTGTAGCAGAGTCTGGGTGAGCCTTTCCCGCCTTTACAGCAATTTTCTGCATTGCCATTTGGGCTCTCTACAGCTCCCAGAGTATTCACAAAGTGCCTAGCTCCAGTTATCGCCCACTGCAGAATGCAGAACATACAAATATATCCATACATGGACGTCTGTTAATCTTTCACCAGGACTGCCACACCCTTTACCATCACCTACACATGGTGTCCAAAACCTTGGCAGACCTAGGGTTCACTGTGAACCAGCAAAAGTCTCACCTGACACCTACCCAAGACCTGGTCTTCTTAGTGTGCAGGATAAGAACTGACAAGATGGCAGCCTTCACCCCCTGCCAGAATGTAGAAGAACTCAACCATTACATTCAAACACTTCTCTCTCTCCAAACCATATCAGCAAGGGAATTCTTGAGAGTCCTAGGCCACATGGCATCCTTGATCCCCATGCTTCCCTTGGAAAGGCTGCATATGAGAAAGTTCCAGTGAGCCCTGAAAAATCGGTGGAACCAACATTCCCACCCTCTGGATATTCCCCTCCCTCTTGTCTCATGCCTGAAAAAAGAGCTGGAATGGTGGATGGCATCCATCAGCCTGAAACAGGGTATACCTTTGCAGATCCCTCTACCCTTATAACACATCTACACAGATGCTTCAGACCTGGGTTGTGGAGCAGTTTTGCAAAACCACTACAACCAGAACATAGTTCAGGGAGAATAGTCCTCCTTAAGACAAAGGGATCACATCATTATCAAACCAATGAGGGCCCTTCTCTTAGCATTGCAAACATTCCACTAAATTCTCCTACAGGCACCTTGAAAGTAGTCACAGACAATATGACTGTCCTGTGGTATATCAACAAGTGGGGGTGGACAAGGTCCTAACCACTTTGCAGCTTGGCAATTCAGATTCGGTCCCTAGCAGCAAAACTACACATTCAGGTGCAAGCAGTGTACATTCCTTCTGTAGAGAATGCGATGGCGGACACTCTCAGCAGAACCTCTGCAACCTCTAATGATTGGATGCTTCACAGGGAGGTATTCTTGGATCTTATTCACAAGTGGGGTATTCCTCAGGCAAATCTGTTTGCCTCCTCCCAGAACAGGCAGATGCCTCTGTTTTGCACAAGAGACCCACATCCACAGGCTTGGAAGGTGGATGCTTTCTCTTTTTATTGGGCGGGGATGTATCGTTTGTTTTTCTCCCCTTCACACTGACTCAAAAAGTCCTTCTGAAGATCCAGAGGGGCAAACCAAAAATCCTGCTGGTGACCCTTTTTTCGCCAAGACAGCATTGGATGTTCTTCGTGTTTCACTATTGCAGTCATTACATTTGGGTAATCCTGCTGGCAGGTTGCCCTCAGCCGGCCTGAATTCCAAAGTCTTGGGTCCTGCGTCGGCTGCTGTCACTCCTTCCCTGACGTCAGGTCGTCAGGGGTATAAAAGAAGCAGCCAACACCATTTTCTTTTGTCTTTCTTGCCGTGCGGTGCCCGAAGCAGAAGCAGTTCGCAAGTGCCGGTTGGCCGACTCCTGAGATTTTCGTGTTCGAGTTTCAGATCCGAAGTCTTCAGTAAAGCTAAGTTCCCCATTGGGGAAACCTTTTTCTTGCTCCAGACCGATGTCAGAAAAAAATAATAATTGCATTTCTTGTGGGAAACAAATACCTCATGAGGATTTTCATTCTTACTGTATTCCTTGCCTAGGCCCTGATCACAACATTTCTGGTTGTCGGTTTTGTGCTAGATTTAACCAAAGCACTATTAAGCGTTGGTATGATTTTGCTTTAAACTGTTTTGGACGCCAGTTTAATTATCCAGAAATGTTGTTGGATAGCCATCCGACTACCAGAGTTCACAAAAAACGCAAAGAAAAGGAAAGAGATAGACAACCGAGGCCCAAAACCGACGACAAAGCTTCTCCTAAGCCAGTTGCCGGTTCGCCCGTCCTCAGTGAGGTGCTTTCGAAGGCCCTGACGCCCGCTACTTTAGAGCCACAGGCCGCTACCTGCTCCCACGTGGAGTCAGCCATGCCGCTGGAAACTCAAGGTATTGGAGCCTTGGATATTATACGTTCAGATGGGTCCAGAGCCACTGAGCAGGCACCAGCTTCTGAGGGTGTATTCAGACCTAAACATCTTTACCTCAAACCGACTTCAGCTTCAAAGGCAAAGACTAAAGCACCTTCCAAATCAAAGAAACAAACTCAAGAGCCATGTGGTCAGGCCTCTATGCCCAAAAAACAGATGCTCAGAATGTCCGAAGACTTGATTACCTTGATCAGGGGTTCCCATCCCCCTCCTGATAAGAGGCCTAGGCAAGAGACTGACTATGAATCTTCAGATAAGGTTTCCATTTCTTCTGATTCCTCTTCTGATCAGGGATATTCTCTTTCTCCCTATGAGGATTCTGATGCTGAAGAATCCATACCTTCAGCTTCTCCACCAGAGGACTATTCTTTTGGGGAAACCTTACATACCATGAGGGAGCACTTCCACTGGGAGAGCCAAGATTTTTCAGAATCTAAAAAGAGGCTCAGGGATTTCCTTTTACTACCTCAACACAAGCCACTAGCCATTCCACCTGTTAGACATTGTAGATGATGTGTTTTCGGAGTCTAGTCTTACCCCTGACTCCTTACCTCCATCTCCCGTTAAGCCTGACAGATATTACAGGGTTCCTGACTCTCATAAATTCCTTTTTAAAAACCCTGCTGCAGACCCAGAAACTATTTCTCAGGGTCCCAAAGGAGTTAAGGCTTCCGCTGCAAAAAAACCTACCCCCTCTGACAGAGATTCTAGGGCACTGGATAGATGGGGATAAAAGGTTTACACATCTGCTACCTTGGCTATAAGGGCCTTAAACTGTCAGTTTCATATGCTCAAATATCAGCAACATGTCATGGCATTGCTTAAACTGAAAATGTTAAACTCTGAATGTGCAGAAAACAAGGAAATGCAGGATTTATTGCATGCAGCTGAGCAAGTTGGAAAGCATACTTTGCAATGTGGTTTTGATTCTTTAGAGGCCTCCTGCAGGGCCACAGTTACAGGTTCTGTTATTAGGAGGCATGCTTGGTTAAATGAACAAAATCTGCCTGATCATGTTAAAGTTAAATTATTAGATGCACCTTTACAGCATGATACTTTGTTTGGTGGTAAGGCAGAAGAGGTGTTAAAGAAAATGGAGGACAAAGCTAAATCTATGCAAACGGTCAAAGATTTTTTACAAGTACAGCCACCTAGGTTTAGTAGACACTGTCCAACAAAGAATTAGTCCTTTCCTGTGTCAGACAGACATCAAAGGGGCATATCCAGACGCCCTAGAGGCAGACCCCAGGCACAAGGTTCATATCGCTCAAAGCAATGGGGGGCTTCTACCTCCAAAGTTGGAGAAGACAAATCACAACCATACAGGAAACAGTCCCAATGACTTCCCCTGCCTGCACCAAGCACTTATCTCCTGGCAGCACCCTTAGGGGGAAAATTAGCTCTTTTTTCTCAAAATTGGCACATTATAACCCAGGACAAGTGTGTCCTAAATATCGTGTCACAAGGCTACAAGTTCCATTTCCATACCCTGCCAAATGCAAACGGTTGGCCAGATCTGCCAAAACATCAATGGGCAGAGGCACAAAAACAAGTCTCATCCCTCATGGACATGGGGGCCATTCAACAAGTACCAGAGCAAGAGCAGGGACAAGGATTTTACTCAAGACTGTTCTTAGTACCCAGAAAGGACAAGGCCTGGAGGCCAATACTGGATCTATCTATTATGAACACATTCCTGGATATACCAAAATTCAAGATGTTGACTTTGCAGCAGCTTCTGCCCATGCTGGACAAGAACGCTTGGCTTGTGACTTTGGACCTAAAAGAGGCATACCTGCATGTCCTAATCAGACAAATATGCAGAAGTTACCTCAGATTCATAGCTGGTTCAATGCACTACCAATTCTCTGCACTGCCCTTTGGCTTATTTACTGCGCCCAGGGTCTTCACAAAGTGCCTGGCACCAGTAATTGCTTTTTGCAGACAGAAAGGAATTTAAATTTATCTGTATCTGGACGACTGCCTGATTCAAGCAGAGAGCAAGGACATTCTTCTAAAGCATCTGGCGTTTGTAAAAAAGTTATTAAGTTGCCTAGGGTACACAGTAAACAAAAAGAAGTCAAAACTGGTGCCCTCACAAGAGATAATATTCCTGGGAGCCAGCTTGAATACAGTGGCCCAGTTGGTTTATCTCACGCCAGACAAGCAAGGACAACTGACTCAATATTTTCAATTGATGGCAACAAAAACCCAACTCCCTGCAAGAAAAATTCTGCAGGCCTTGGGTTACATGGCATCTTTCATACTACTAATTCCATATGCCAAACTGCATATGAGGAAACTACAATGGTACCTAAAGAGTGTCTGGTCTCAACACTGTCAAAGTTTGGAAACAGTAATACCACTAATTCCTTGCCTTCAAAAGGAGTTTCGATGGTGGGCTCAAGCATGTCACCTCAACAAGGGACAGCCTTTCACTCAACCCACAGCCAGGCAAACACTGACAACAGATGCATCGGATTAAGCCTGGGGAGCACACATGGCAGGAAAATGTATTCACGGCAAGTGGCCCGCAGAACAAAGGCATCTTCACATCAATCAAAAAGAGATGCTAGCTGTACAAAATGCCCTTATATCTTTCAAGGACCTTCTTCATCCAGGACAACTACTACTAAAGAAAGACAACACCACAGTTATGTGGTACATAAACAAGCAAGGGGGCACTCATTCTTATCCCCTCTGCAGACAAGCCATGACCTTGTGGAACACAGCTCTAACCTATCAAGTTCTTCTGCAAGCACAATTCCTGTCAGGTGAGAAAAACACACTGGCAGACGACTTAAGCAGAAATATCATGGATCTGCACGAGTGGAAATTACATCCACAAATATTCAGAATGATAACACAAAAATGGTGGATACCGGACATAGATCTGTTTGCATCCCCAATGAACTGCCAGCTACAGAAATTCTGCACAAGGACTTACCACCCACAAGCATGGAAAGTGGATGCACTCTCATTCAGCTGGAAAAACCTACAAGTATATGCTTTCCTACCACTACCTCTCCTTCCAAAGGTACTCATAAAAGCCAGGCAAGAAAAGCCAAGGATGATCCTGATTGCCCCAGACTGGCCACGCCAGCACTGGTACCCAATCTTAAAGAACTTAGCACAAGGTCCACCCTGGATTTTACCACAAATTCCACATAGTCTGACTCAGCACAACAATCAGATACTTCACAGCCAGTTAAAGACTTTAAACCTGGCTGCATGGCAGATTCCTTAGTCAGGCAAGCAATGCCTCTCTCCAAAGCTGTTATGGATGTCATTCTGGAGGCCAGAAGGCCTAGCACCAGAAAAGCCTATTCAGATAAATGGAAGAGATTCTGTGCCTGGAACCAGGCTCACAGCCTTGAACCTCTTGTCCCAAATATTCCTCAAATACTACAATATTTAACTGAGATGCTGGACAAAGGCCTCTCCTTTTCATCCATCAAGATCCACGCCTCAGCCATCTCTGCTCATTACAACATGGACCCACCTATTTTTTCTAATCCTTTGCTAAAACAGCACCTCAGAGGGGCTAAAAACATAAGACCGCCCCGTAGAGCACCAACTCCAATGTGGGACCTCAACTTCGTGTTGGAAAAATTAACTTTACCTCCTTTTGAGCCAGCAAACTTAAAATATGTCTCTTGGAAAACTGCACTGCTCCTGGCAATAACCTCAGCACGAAGAGTTTCAGAATTACAGGCACTAATGGCAGTGGAACCTTTCATCATTTTCCACCAAGACAGGGTGTCTTTAAGAACAAAAACAACAGCCAGTTCACAAGCAAAATTTAATACAGCTTAGCGCCTCGGCATAGTAGCCTTCAATGAGCATAAATTACAAGCACACACCCACCACAATATATATCACAATTAATTAAATAATTACATACATCATTAATCAATTAAACTAAATAACATTTAAAGAAAGAAAACATACAGTAATAAACTAAAAATATTACAATATAAAATTTATAATAAACTTTTCCAATTTACTTCTAAATTCAAACCATTCGGTGACATAGTATTATATTTCAAGATATAAATAGTTTCCTTAAACAACAAAATATTTTTAATTAATCTATCATCACCTTTTTTAATAAAGACACTTTCTAAAACACAACATTCAAACAATGCAGCATTACTATTATGACACTCCATAAAATGCAATGCAATGGGACTAGTCACTACTCTTTTATTAATATCTCTAATATGCTCCTGCATTCTGATTTTAAATTTTCTCTTTGTCTCACCAATATAATATAACTTACATGGACATCGAACACAATAAATCACTCCTTCAGAATTACATGAAAAAATATTCTTAGGTATAAATGAAATACCATTAATATTATCAAAATATGGCTTTACAAATTTACAAATATTACACTGGCCACAGACTTTAGTACCTACTATAGCCAAATTATTATATACATTATCCAATGGGGGAATATAATAAGTATTAATTAATTTGTCAGATAAATTCTGACCTCTTTTAAAGGACAGTTTAGGAACAATAGGAAAAATCTTATAAAGATTTTTATCTGAAACAAGAAATTTCAAAAATATTTAATAATATCCCAAATTTTATCACTATGAGAATTATAAACAGTCACAAAATAAATATCTGATACATCCTGCTTAGGACCCACTAAACACCTATTATTCCTATTAACCGAACTAACCATATTGTTAAAGGGCAAAAACTGTTTATTTCTGATTATTGTTACTAACAGTCCATTTATTACCCTTTTAACAATTGTTTTATCCATTAACTTATTAATACAAAAATCCAATATATCAATATTATATCCCCTCCTCAAAAACATAATAATACTATCATAAATATTCTGTTCTAAGTCTACCACATTATTACATAATCTAGACAATCTCATAATTTCTCCATAAGGAATAGCAGATAATGTATGGGGAGGATGACAACTAGTTCCAAAAAGAAACTGATGGCCATCCATAAATTTACGATATACAGTAGTATTGATCTGCTCACCTACCACTCCAGTTAACATAATATCTAGATAATGAACTTGACTTCCAAACTGTAAACCATCAAAACACAAATTATACTTATTATTATTGAGATTTGAAAAAAATTCATAAAAGAGGTCAGAATTTATCTGACAAATTAATTAATACTTATTATATTCCCCCATTGGATAATGTATATAATAATTTGGCTATAGTAGGTACTAAAGTCTGTGGCCAGTGTAATATTTGTAAATTTGTAAAGCCATATTTTGATAATATTAATGGTATTTCATTTATACCTAAGAATATTTTTTCATGTAATTCTGAAGGAGTGATTTATTGTGTTCGATGTCCATGTAAGTTATATTATATTGGTGAGACAAAGAGAAAATTTAAAATCAGAATGCAGAGCATATTAGAGATATTAATAAAAGAGTAGTGACTAGTCCCATTGCATTGCATTTTATGGAGGTCATAATAGTAATGCTGCATTGTTTGAATGTTGTGTTTTAGAAAGTGTCTTTATTAAAAAAGGTGATGATAGATTAATTAAAAATATTTTGTTGTTTAAGGAAACTATTTATATCTTGAAATATAATACTATGTCACCAATGGTTTGAATTTAGAAGTAAATTGGAAAAGTTTATTATAAATTTTATATTGTAATATTTTTAGTTTATTATTGTATGTTTTCTTTCTTTAAATGTTATTTAGTTTAATTGATTAATGATGTATGTAATTATTTAATTAATTGTGATATATATTGTGGTGGGTGTGTGCTTGTAATTTATGCTCATTGAAGGCTACTATGCCGAGGCGCTAAGCTGTATTAAATTTTGCTTGTGAACTGGCTGTTGTTTTTTAGGCTGTTGCCTTTTCTTCTTTACGTGGTTTTTGTCTTTAAGAACAAACCCTACTTTTATGCCAAAGGTGGTATCAAGTGTGGCTCTAAACCAAACTATTCATTTGCCAACTTTTTATCCAAACCCAAAGAATAAACGGGAGAGACTTCTGCATTCTTTGGACATACACAGGTAGTTACGCTTTTACTTGGACAAAACCAAAGCTTTCAGGAAAACTGAGCAATTGTTTGTAGCATATGCAGCAGGAGCACAGGGAAAAGCCATTTCAAAACAGACCATTTCAAAATGGATAGGACACTGTATATGTTTCTGCTATATACACCATGGGGAAACTGTACCTAACAGCATTAGGTCTCATTCCACCAGGGAAACAGCCACTTCAATTGCCTACCTCAGAGGAGTACCTACCAAAGAGATTTTGGAAGCAGCAACTTGGAGTTCTGTACATACCTTTACCAAGCATTACCGTCTGCCTCTTTACTCTAAATCCAGAGCTGGTTTGCCACTGCAGTGCTGCAGGGCCTTATAGCTACCCCTAATGCCTTATAGAACCAGCCACACTACCTCAGCTTTGGGATTCTACCCAAGTGTAATGACTGCAGCAGTGTAACACGATGAACATAGTACAGTTTTGTACCTACCATAAATGTAGATGTTCGAGTGTATACACTGCTGCAGTCCAGGTTACCCTCCCTCCTTCCCCTCTTACTTGCTGGTACATACCTAAGTCTTCTATCCTTTACTACCTATGGGGAGTATTTGCTGGTAACTGAAAGTTTTTGATTGCTTGTCATATGTATGTTTTATTAGCAATTTGCATTTCCTACCTTTTTAGGGGCACCTGACATCTGGGGCAAGAAAAACTGAAGAAAATGGCGTCGGCTGCATCTTATATACCCCTGTCGCACTGACATCAGGGAAGAAGCGACAGCAACCGACGCCGGACCAAGACTTTGGAACTCAGGCCGACTGCGGGACCGCCTGACGGCAGGATGACCCAAGTGTAATGACTGCAGCAGTGTATACACTCAGACATCTACATTTATGGTAGGTACAAAACTGTACTTTATCTGTATTGCAGAAAACATCAACAATCTGCAAGAACTTACTCAGGAGTCCTTCTCCTCTATAGAAACCTGACTGTCATATTCCCAGCTATTTCTTAACCCAAGTAAATCCAAACTAATCCTGTTTACTCTCACACAGCTTACAATCAACAAAACCTCC
This sequence comes from Protopterus annectens, assembly GCF_019279795.1. Taxonomy (NCBI): domain Eukaryota; kingdom Metazoa; phylum Chordata; order Ceratodontiformes; family Protopteridae; genus Protopterus; species Protopterus annectens. The sequence continues at coordinate 527,612,724 of NC_056732.1, forward strand.
TTCTCTGTTCTCATCCAACAAAACAAAAATCAAACTTGTCACATTTACTAAACTGTTTGTCATCTGTGTAGATGAGAACCTAAAATTTGACGCACACACATCCAAAATGTAGAAAAAAAATTGCACCGAAAACTACATTCTCTGTGTAGATCCAAACCCATCCTCAGACACTGTAAGAAAACACGTTGCCTCTTCTTTTCTCTTGCCTACTCTAATGTATTCTGCTCTCATCATTAGCAACATATGCAACCTTGCTAAACAAACATGAACAATGTTACTACAAAATAGCATGATTTGCTGCCAACCTTCCAAACAGAACCCACCACTGTGCCACCCTAATGGAATTACAGTGGCTGTATTTTGCACATTATCAAACGTATTGACAACTTCCATACATCCATAACATGGTATATAAACCTAATAGCTGTTCATCTGTTTCCAACCTCTTACAAATACCTAACCCTTCCAGGCCACTATGTTCCTCGGATAAATACCTGTTAGATGTATCCAAATGCAGTAATTCTGCTGGAAAATCACTACTCCAACCACCTTAAATCCTGGCACTCCATCTCACTAGCAATACAATAAGAACACTCCCTAAAATCATTTAAAATGCAATTAAATTCTTCCAACATAGCTGCCTGCTCTGTATATGTGATGTTCCTGAATAATCTCCAAGCTCTTAATGTCACCACTCGTTTATGTAACTGGCCATAATACAGCTGCTACTTCACAATCTGTAACTATCTGACTATCATCTACCCCCTCTCCATTACTGTCTCTATCTCTCTTTTACCTGTACCTCTTCAATACTCCTTCATAATTTGTAACTATCTTGATCCTATAATTACTTCATTGTTTCCTGCCCAGTATCTGTTTTCAACTGGTTCCATTTGAAAGTAACTAGACTCTTATAAGCATGATATTAGCTAATATTTTACTGTATTCTTTATTTAACTGTCATGTTTTTTCAATTAATTTTCATATAATTACAGTTCTGTGTATGTACATTTGCTGTTCTATGTATATACATTTATTTTTTTTATTAACAGTCATATCATTACTAGTCTATATACTTGTGTGTATTCATTATGTAAATCTTGTATAACTGTCTTCTACTCATTCTGTAAAATGGAGCATTTCTGTCTGAGCATGTGCTGAAAATAGGACTTCTGCCCAGTCGGACTTTCCAGGTAAACAAAATAAATAAGTAGAATAAGCAGAAATAAATAAATAAATTCTCATAGCTGCACCATTGGCTGCTAACTGGGCCACCATTGCTGTCAACAGGCATGTCTACTTCAAATCTATAGATGTCATGTCACTCTACATGAGTTACAAGATGTCCCACAGTTCTGAAGTGGTTGCATTTCCTCATGTAGGCCACACAGCACACTCAACATCCCTGATATGGTATGAATAGTGGCTGTCTGTGCCTAGATCTTCAGACTGCACATATTCTGATTAATATCAATGGTGATATGTCCTGGAGGTTATGTGCATGCTCCTCTGAGGTGCTGTGTCCCTCTGATGCTGTCTATGTTGGCGATACCTATATAGCTTGTGTGGGGTTGATGTGGATGGGTCATCCAGTACTAAACACAGGAGATCACCTTTTTCCACCACCATCTTGTTTTGGTTATGTGAGTGTGTACTGCACTGTTGTTGACAGTGCCACTGTATTATCAGATTGTGCCAGGTGCCATCATTATCAGCTACCAGTGATCTGCTGACATCAGACATGTCCCAACATGTTGTGTTGGGTCCTCTTCCAGTAGAACCTGAGTGTATGCAGGTAAGATGACTGTGCCAATTCTAGATTATATTTATACACAGCCTAAGGTCACATGTGCTCCTTGTGGTGTAGACTGGGACTGTTAATGCTTCTGGATGACAGATATGCATAAATGTCTGCCTTGGTAAAACATTCACTGTTGCAAGTCAGTGTCCTGCAGTAATGGCACATACTATTACTAATGTGATGCATCGCCTACAGACACTCATATTCAGTTGTCTACAGCTCATGTGCCACACAACTAAGCCACTGACAGGTTTATGTGGTGAGCAATACCAGGAATCCCTCAATCTCTGAGAGACACCTTTGTGTTGGTGTTCCAACTCCAGTGGTGAGCCTGTCTTTGGTAGTTTCCACTGCCTTGGTCTTAGCATGTAGTATGTTGATCCTGTGTTGCACATGTGTTGCTCTTATATTATAGCCACCCACTTCATTGATGTCCTACACCAGTCACTGCCACACCTGATCCTGGAAGGCCTTATCTGATTTACTTTTCTCATGGATCTGCATGTCAGGTGTGTGTAGGGTTTATAGTACGTAGCATCTTCATCTCTGATGTGGTGCAGGCATTATTAATCCGTTGGTCCTATGATAAGATGTGTACATCACTGGGTTACACACATTGATCAGTGCGCGCATGTGTGCGTGTGCATGTGCGTGTGTGTGTGTGTGTGTGTGTGTGTGTGTGTGTGTGTGTGTGTGTGTGTGTGTGTGTGTGTGTACGGCAGACTATCTGTGTTGGTTGACACTTGTCTCAGTTTCCTCTGGCCCCCAGTTGATGGCCACAGCACCATATGCTACTGTGTTATCACCATTCTGACACTGTGCCTTAGTGTGGCAGCAGTGGGCATGTTAGAACTGTTTGCTGTCTGTTGGATCTGTGCTGGAAACCATGCCTGTCCCCAATGTGATAGAGGCCTTATATCCCTAGTAGCATGTCCCGCAGTCCACGTGTAGTGCAGTACACTGTTTTGAATTCTACACAACAGAACAGCAACCTGGCCTGACTGCTGTCTCTGCCCTGTCATGCTAAGTGTACTCCCCCAAGACTACAACCTGTAATGTCCCTCTTCCCAGTGCCATGTCATGTTGAACCCCCCCCCCAGCAGAACTGCACTTGCCCTGCTCTGTTGCTTATGACTTTTTTGTTTGAGTTGTCCCTAACAGGATTGCAGCATGTCCTGTCCTGTAGATCTAGCCTCTTCCCCACCAGTACGTCAGTTTCCTGTCATGTCTGTGCTGTGTAACCTCACATATTCCTGTGCTCAAGTATTGTCCCCATTAACTCCATTCGTGGTCACTGAAGTCCTGAGATCTATTGCCAGTATTCCTGTCTGACAGTTTGCCTGTATGACAGCACAGACTGTTCCCATTGTATTCTGATTCTCTAAAAGTTGCTCACTGTAATGTGGTCTCCTGCAGTATGGTGAATGCAGATATTAACATGCTAAAATAGGCCATGTAGTTCAGTACTTATGTTAACAAGATGATTTAGCATCTCTGAATCACATGTACTGTGCAATGAATTACTAACTTCAATTGGTGCTATGATGCTTGTTTCTGCCCTTTCCCAGGCTTGGGGTGGGGGGATGGACATGCTTAGTGTGTGCATATGCATGGCCACTGAGAAGCTTGTATTGCTACCTGGCCATATTAGTGTTACTTTGCAGCATGCTACTGTTCTGCCAAGTGATTTGTGTCTCCTCGCTCTGACCTGCAGAGTGGAGATGGACTCTTTATTTACTGAATTCAGCAGGTGCCTCACATGGTGTAGCAAGAAAAGCAGGCTCTTCCTATACCCAATGCATGGAGAAACATAGGGAGGGCCTGCTAAGAGTGTATGAGTGCCCCCATATCTAGAATTGATCTTTGGCACCAGGCTTGGCAGTACACCGAGTGATGCCACCTGCATCACATGCTGTGCTGAGCAGTACAGTCATTAAGTACAGTGACCTGGGGAGGTGCCACTTGGGCCTGGTCCACCAGTGGGAGACAGATGTTAGAGATAGAAAGCAACTTTATTATTGTAACCATTCAGTTCTTGTTTTTTTCACTGTACTTTAGCCTATCACCTGTAGCTGTAATGGCCTTTTATATCATGGACATGCCTTAGTGATTACTTTTTATTGTATGTTTTACAAAAGCCTTAAAAAATAGAGGCAAAGAGGATGGCTTGTTTGAGGAGACTTGACAGGCTTTTCAGACAGTGAGACAAGTGTATTTTATTGTTGTTTGTTCTGTACTATTTTTAATTCTGTTTGATAACCAGGTAAGTGGACTGGTCACCAGACCATTTTCAGCCACTACTCAGGCTAAGTGACACAAAAGCAATTAAAGTACAGCACAGAGGAGAGAACAGAGGAACTATACAGTTAGATTTACAATATAATGTTTTCAGACAACAGTAATTATTAATTGCAATTACAATTACAGTGGCATCATGTCTTTGCAACTGTCCATTGTCATAAAACAAGTAAAAATGTGGTCTTTTAGTTTGGTCTTGAATGTTTTAACTGACTTTTACTTCTCTTATCTCTGATGGCATGTGATTCCAGTTGGAAGGTCCAAGTTTAAAAAAGACCCTGTCTCCCACAAATGTATCATAGTGGGTTTTTATAAGTATCAATGTCTCCTTGAGATTATCCCTAAGTGGGTAATTAGGTTCTCTTATTTGAAATCTAGATCTTAAATGGGGGCAGTAGTCCTGCTTTAGCATTTTGAATAAATTGGGCAAAACAGAAATGTAGTTTCTACATGTAAGATGTGTTGCAAATGTGGTGAAGTTATTCTCACAGTGCTATGTACCAGAATTGTGCCTGTCATTGGCAACCCAGCAGTCTGGAGGACTTCCTGTTGTCCTCCATATTTTCCTCCTAGGGGGAAGGGAGGACAAAGTTTCCCAGAGTGGTCCACTGGAATCCTTCTGGATCACCAAGTGAGAACTGCAGCAGTTGGTGATGGACTGGCAACTGGTTGCCTACATTGGCAGCGTGGAGCACCTAGCTGTGAAACTGATTGACCCATTAAGCAGGCCAGCACCATCCACTGGACCATCAGAAGAGGCACCTTCCCATGATGCCAACTATGGCAGTGACTGCTGCCTGGGTGAGTTCCCCTCTGAGGCTATTCAAGCAAGCCCTCCTTATCCCCCATTACTGTGTTCTTCTTTCTTCTGTGTCAATTCCTATCCTCTGAAGTAAACCATTACTCCCTTCACCAGTTGTCTACCTTCTGTCAGTCCACATTTCTCCACTGTCACCTCCCCTGTCCTTCTTAGTCAACATTCTCTGTTTGTTTGGGTCAGTGTTTTGTCTATATTCTGTGTTTGTTTGTGTCACTTTTAGTCTACATTCTGTGTTTATTTGTGTCAGTGTTGATCTACATTCTATGTTTGTTTGTGTCCGTGTTGGTCTACATTCTGTGTTTGTGTCCGTGTTTGTCTACATTCTATGTTTGTGTCAGCATTGGTCTGGATTCACTGTTTGTTTTTGTCAGTGTTGGTCTACATTTTATGTTTGTTTGTGTCATTGTTCGTCTACATTCTTTGTTTGCCTGTACTTGCTTTCTTCCCATATTCTATTTCCTCTCCATACTTGATCCTTGCTACCTTTCTCCTCTATTCTTCTTAATAAAATTAAAAGTGGACAACTGTCCCAAACAAAAAAGTATACCCTTCTCCCCCCACCTATCTTGTCTTTCTGTGTTCCTCAACTTGCACTTTCCCATTTCTGCTAGTACCATCTCTGTTTCTTCCTTATTTATATGATGAAACATCTTGGTACTTTGCTGTGGTACCCATTTATATGGACTGCCCTCAGTACCTGTGTCATAGCTATGTGGAACTCTGTTGCACCATGTGAATGCACATAGCAGCAGGCATGACACCTACCTGATATAACCTCCCTTGAATGACTTGAAGGCCAATAGTGTGGTCCGTTTAGGAGTATAGTTAGTGTCATCATTGTGGTTGTGTAATTTCATTATGCTGCCCTGTCTGTGGCATTACAGCACAACACCAACATGCTTGTATACTTAGGTTCATAGGTTCATACTAGGTTATCTGCCCTAGGGCATTTATAAGCCTAGCCAGAGTGTGTTTGGCTTTCGCCACCCATTTTAATTTAATTTTGCTATGCCCTTTTTCGAGGTTAGTATACTGTGCCTCTGTCTAACAGTGACACAGAAGTGATACCCGGGGTAAACCTACGATCCCCCATCCACTCATCAAGATTCCTGTTGAAGAGAGTCAATGAGGGACTCTGCCTAACCTGGACTGGGATTTTATTCCAGAGTGAAGGGAGCCTCTGGGTTATGAATCTGTCCCTCCAGCATGTCCCATTTATTTCAGTGCTGAGGTTCAAGTCTCTCGAGCGCATAGCTCGATGGGATTTGTATTTTCTGAGGTGCAGCATGTCCATTAATTCCGGGTTAGACATGGCTTTATACATCAGGCACAGATCGCCTCTGAGCAGGCGGTATGCCACTGAGTAGAGCTGGAGTTTCTTTAACCGGGCAGCATATGGAATCTGTTTGAGCCCTTTGATCCTCTTGGTGAGGTACTTTTGGGGTCTTTCCAGTTGCTGCAGGTGTCTGGTAAAGTACATCCCAAAAGGGGCATTGTACTCAGTTATGGGCCTGATGAGGGATGAGTAAAGAGGCACGATGACCTCCCCTGATCTAGATGTGAATCCCTTCATGATTAGGTGGGCTATATAAAATGTTTTTGTAACCACTTTGGCCATGTGGTTGTCAAATGAGAGATTGCTATCAACTTGGGTCCTCAGGTCCCTAATTACTTCTTCTGTACTTAATGGATTACCACCTATGTGGTAATTTGTGGGCACTTTGTTTTTGCCAAAGGGTATGACTATACACTTTTTGGCATTTAGCTTGAGGCCATGGCTCTGGCACCAGTTGTCTGTTTCTATGAGGCCCTTTTGGAGGATGCTTTTGTCGGCTGGAGAGTCGATTATAGCGCCCAGTTTGCGGTCATCTGCGAACTTGGTCAGCCACAGTCTTTCCATGTTGGCCTGTACCTCCGAGAAATATATACCGAACAGGAGAGGTCCCAGGACTGAGCCTTGTGGGACACCACTTGTAACTGGTTTGGAGTCTGACATGCTTCCAGCAATTCTAACCGTGTGGGTTCTGTCCTTGAGCCAGTTTGCAATCCATCTAGTGACATAGGGGTTTATATTTAAGCTGGTGAGCTTATCTATAATGCCAGAGTGGGGTATTGTATCGAAGGCCTTTGCGAGGTCCAGGTAGGCTGTGTGGACCACCTTCCCCTCGTCAATGGCCTTGGTGACTGTTTCAAAGAAATCAACCAGGTTTAAGAGGCAGGATCTGCCCTTAACAAAGCCAAACTGGGTAGGATCCAGTGTCTGTAGATCCCCAATATCTTTTTTTATGAGGTCCATGATGATCCTTTCCATAGCTTTGCAGACCAAGCTAGTCAGGCTTATGGGGTGATAGTTTCCAGGATCCGTTGAGGCACCACCTTTGTGGAGAGGGACCACTGTTGCTGTACGCCACTCTTTGGGTACATATCCTGTGGTAAGGCTGAGATTGAACAGTAGTTTTATGTTTGGGTTTAGCTCTTCTTGGAGTTCATGTAGGACGCAGCCCGGGACACCGTCTGGTCCCATTGATGCTGTGTTTTTTGCTTTGGAGAGGGCGGCTCTTACCTGAGCATCTGAGATGTCAGGGGGGCAGCACTCTGCTGGGATAGATATTTTCCCTTTTGGTGGGGAGGGGGGGAGAAGTTTGCGCTGAACCTGTCAGCTAGGATGTTGAGCAATGTCTGTGGGTTCAGTGTATTTTTTGTCATTTTGGACTAATTCTGAGCATATCTGGGAATTCCCACCCAGGTTCCTAACATAACTAAAGAAAGCCTTGTGATTATCCTTAGTGTCCTCTGCAATTTTTCTCTCAAAGCTGGCCGTAGACGATTTTATGAGTGCCCATAGTTTTTTACTAACACTGATCAGAGATGCCTTCCCTTTTTGGGATTTTGCTCTGTCATGCAGTAGCTTCCTCCTTCTGTTGTATAGTTTGTTTATGGCTGGAGTCCACCAGACAGGACGTCTGCCTTTGGAGGATTGGGTCTTGGTTTTATTTGGGATTGCATGATCCATGCATTCCTGAAGGCATTCCTTAACTGGCATCAGGACTTGCTCTCCACCCCCCCCCATGTTTTTTATCCTTTATGGTTGTTTACATTGTGTTTTGTCTCTTGTGATTTTGGCAGGCTTTGCAATACTGCTGTCATATGTTGTCCTTCATATGTTAGAGCAACATTCACACAGCTGTTGTGGTCCAGACCCTTTCTAAGATATAAGTAATTTTGATTTCAGCTGTTTATTTAATGGAAATTGCAACAGTCTGCCTATCCACTTTCCTGTGTTGTATAAAATGATGTTGTATCCCTCTGCACATTTTGCCAAACATGATAAATAAACCATGTCTTGATCACCACACCTATGTCACCCTTTTTCTGTTAATTTTTCATTCCAGTTTAATATCTTTCAAACTCTTGAGTTCGTGTGTAAAAAAAACTAGATTCTTGTATCTTGATTAGAGCACTTAAAGTTGGAAAAATTATTGCTGTTCTAGTTGTCCCTTGAAATTATTTGCAATTATTTATTTATGTATTGCTTGATTGTGATGCTGCAAAGTATAACCAACCCTTTTTTTAGATCTGCTATTTAATCTTAAAGTGGTAATAGTGGTCAATAAAGTTGAATCCTGAGAGCTTTGCCTTTTTGTCTAGGCATGTAATGTGCTATCTGCCCTTGAGCATGTTCTTAAAGTCATGCCTATTCCTTCCTTTCTTGTCTAAAGTTATATTTGTGAATTATGACATTTTTTTTCTTTTGCCATTATATTGCCAGTTTTTTGTTTTGTTTTTATTTACAGCATTCAGTGAAGTTTCCCTGCATGAAGCAGAACTGTAACTTGCCTCAGCATGTTTTATCATGTCCCTGTCTTCTGCAGATATGTGAATCTGTAACCTTGAGATGGATTTTTCTACAGGGTGTCTGTTCTCTATGTAATGCTTTTCTGTCATACCTTTTAGCATTTTTGCCTATGACCTATCTTGGATTTTTTATCCCTTTCTACTGCCTTCTTTACTTTTATTTGACCATATACCTCCTTTTATGATTTCATAGTTCCTTTTTGCATATCTGCTAACATTGTGGTTTATTAAATCTACCCCAAGAGCTGTACATATTACTTTTTTTTTACTGACAGTTTTAGTTACCACACTTTCTCATCTGATTGGCACAGTTTTTTTGATTGTTTTTTTTTATTTTTTTGCCAGATTGAGGAATTGCTTCTTCCTCTGCACCCTGATTGCTGCTGCACCCACTTTTGTTTAGGTTTATATTTTCTTGGTTGAGATGGTACGATTCATTCCCCTCTTCAGTCTGTGTCCAGTAGGACTCTTGTGACACTTCACTTTTCTCTTTACACTCTTATTGATGAAGGTTATGTAATCTTTTTTTTTGCCATTTTTCCTATCACACTGACCTCTTAAATTTGACTTGCCATATTTAGGTGTCAAAAGTAGTGTACTCAGTATTACCAGTGTTTTCCTTATATGACCTGTTTTCACCCGTTTACTTATTTCCTGTTTACTGGTTTTGCTCATGCCTTGTGCCATATTCCCTTATCTCCAAAAAACGCTTCCATAGCGCTTTCATTCTCTTTTTGCAGTTAAATACTTCTATTCCATTCGTTCCACTTCCCCAGTTTTTATGTCATGATTTCCTTATTAAAAAAAACACATTTTTCTTGGGAAAGGTGACCGTTACATTACACTTGGGGTGGTTTACCTACTATCTGTTTCCTACATCCTGGCCATATTTTTTCAGCTGTTTCTGTTTCCCTGCAAGGACCAGTGCTGATCTTGGTCTCACTCCTGCAGCTGCTGCGACAGGTGGAATGAAGCTCCCATATAAAGCCAGTGTTGTGGGTACTGTAGTAGGGTACTGACATGTAGTTTATCACATACACATATACACCTTTGTTTGCTGGTATTTAGTGACAACTATTGCTGACAGAAGTCCTCTTCTCGACATAGGCCAACATAAGATTGTTTTCTTCCCTGTAAGTTATTCAACTGCTGTCCCTGTGGATGACAAATTGCACATAAACATTGCCACCACAGTGCATATATTGTTTTTGAACAAAGCATACGTTACAGTTTTGTGAGGTTTGTTTAAAGTTTAATGAGGTTACCAGATTGAGTTGATTAAAAGCAGTGCATTGTTATACTTACTGCCCATTCTGTCTGTCTTGGGCAAGAGTCTACAGTGCCCCAGCTGTGATTTTTTTCAAGCCCATTTCCACAGTTCATCTCCAGGTGTTTTCTTGTCATGCCTCTCTTCCATTTATCTTTTGTGGTCCAGTGGAGAAATTGTTGTTGTGTTGGAGCCTTGTTCACTTCTAGTGTTGTGTTTGATCCATCTCCATCTTCTGCTCATAATGATGGTGTCCATGCTCTTTTGTTTGCATCTGGTGAGCACTTCCTTGTTAGTGAAGGCTCATAGCCAGAAAATTCACAAGATTATTCTCAGGTTAATGGTGTGGAAGGTTGACAGTTTGGTGATGTTTTTTTCATTATCCACTGGCATTCTTATCCATACAAGAATGTGAACAGGAAGCAATTCTAGTAAAGCCTCATTTTGGTGTTGGTGCAGTACTGAGATGACTTCATCATGTTGTTTAGCATCCTGTAGGCATCTCTGGCCTTGTTCAGTCTGCTGTTGATGTCACTGCCTGCCCCCTCCAGCTTGTCTGACAGTACTGCTTTGGTAGGTGAACTTTTCAATCATGGCTAGGTCCTGTCCATCCACCTCAATTGGTGAAGGGTTTGAGATGTTGAGAGGCATGACTTATGATTTCTTTGTGCTGATCATCAGGCCCACATGTTGTGCATATGTGTTGAAGTGCTCCATCTTCTCCTGCCTGTGCTGGTATGTGTGAGAGAGCAAAGCAAGGTCATCAACATAGTCAAGGTCCATCTGTTGCCTCTGGCCTGGTCCTCTGTTGTGCATCATATCACCCAATCATTGATCAGGTTGAAGAGGATTCCTGATATCATGCATCCCTGTCTTGCAGTATTATTTTCAAAGCTGTACTCACTGTCTCCCAACTTGCAGGTAAAGCTATCATAAAAGCTCTTGATGAGTAGAGTTGTATGCTGCAGTATGCTGTAGGCCCTTGAACATCCTCAGTCAAGTACCATGACATAGATGGACAAATATTTGGCTTTCTCAGAATGCCACCAATGATCTTCTTTTGCTTATATTGCAGCATAATTTTCAGTGAGAGTAGGATACTACTCAAGACTAGTTTTTGTCTAGCCTTAGAGAACATAGTAAGAGGGGAAAGGGTTTTGCATGGAAGAGGGGTGGAGAAGATGAAAAGTGGTACGGGAGAAAACCTGGAGACATATTAAGCACTTGCTGTGTTCATAGTACTTGGCTGAAGATGTCAAAGATGCACCGGATGGCATTCTTCAAGTTAAAATGGAATCATGCGATATTACATTGTCTGACTATCAATAATCTCTTCAGTCGCACTGATTAGTTCAATTGTATGAATATATATATATATATATATATATATATATATATATATATATATATGTATATGTGTGTGTGTGTGTATTTATATATATATATATATATATATATATATATATATATATATATATATATATATATATATATTAATCATGTTACAAGTCCTGTGCCACTGGAGCTGAACTTTCAGACAGGATCACTTCTGTCATTCTTACCATTTGACCTCCTCCATGCAGGGAAATCATACTGAGTTTTAGTCTTAAGTGCTGATCCAGGGAGTTTAGAACTTGGTGATTGCCTATCTATGATGGTAAAATCTTGCTGGATATTTCATAAGCTGGTCACTGATGTGTAATACATTTTTTTGTTTGATTTATATGGAAACGCAAGCTGTAATATGTTTGTGCCTTGTGTTTTGTATATATAAGGCAGAGGTTTCTAATGTATGGTCCTTCATTATAGAGATAATTGAGTACCTGTATATTGCTAGAGAGCAGTGGCAGTTTTTTCCAGGCTGAACAGTTTTATCTGAACAGAGGTTTGAGCTCAAATAACTGCTGTTTTGCCGAGATGAGTATACGTGCTTTAAAACATTTAGTAAAGTGTCTTCCACCTCCACTTCATTTGTTTCGTGGGTAGCCTTTTGTTTGTCTAACATAATGCATTCTAAAAATTGTTTACTATAGTGACTTGCATGATTCTAAAAAAAACAGTACATTTCTATCATCTTTAAAAACAGTGAAGTTGTCTTTTTTTTTTTGCTAATATCAGTTTTCTATTAATAAAATACTGTTTTTTCTTGGTGTTATGTTTTCATCAGCCTTCTGTTATTAAAACTGTTCTAGCTTTTTGTGATTTTGCTGCTGTTGAGATGTAATACAAGTTCAACAAATAGCTGTGTGTGTGTCAGTGCATCATTTAAGTGCTGTTTTCTGATCCAAGTGAGGCTACCGAATTTGCTGTGGTTATTCTTTCTGCATCACAGTGCTTTGTTGCAGTTTAATTCTCAGCCACAGTACCCTTTGACAGGTTTGCAGATTCTCCCTTTGCTTGTCTTTTTTTTTTTTTGTTGCTAGAGTTTCTGGTTTACTTTTACATTGTAAAGGCATGCTGGCAGGTCTGTTCATAATGCTAAAGTAGTGCTGGGTCTGTGTACAGATGTGTGAATAAATGTGAGTATCCTGTGATGAACTAGAAAGCCACTTTGGTATTATTCTTACCTTGTGTCCATTGCTCCTTACCGATGTCAGTAAAAGCTGATATCCACGTGACTCTGATTTGAACAAAGAAGGCATAGAAAATGGATGATGGACATCAGGTGTGGGCATTATTTTACTATGCGGAGACAGTGATTCACTTATTGCTGGTACAATACTTACAATACATACTTTTATATGAGAAGATCATCTGCTGTGTCTCGCAGTACTTTAATAATAGTGATACTGATATATAACACAAGTGAACCAGAACAGAACAGCAGCTAGAAACACACTTTTCAGTAAACGACCATCAGCATGAGGTTAAAATCTTCTTCTTTATTACATCCAGTAAAAGAACGAAATAAGCGCTTTCGCGTATGTGCCATACGCTTCATCAGATAATAGCTGATGATGTGGAGTGCGTTGATGCACATATGCACAGTTCATTGGATTGTTGTGATGTACCCACTCTGGTTTGTTCAAATTTAGGCTTGCCAAGATCTAAACATTTTAAATATTGCTCTTTTGCTCCATCGCATTCATTGATGTCACTTGATAAGCAGCCTTTATTACAGTGCCATTGTAAGAATGCTGTCTTTCCTTTACTAAGAGTAGACAAAGGTCATCCACGGGTCATCCACGGGTGGGGACTCCAGTATCTCCAGTCCAACCTGGACTTATAGAGGGAGTATGCATCAGGACAAACCAAAATTCCAATATAGGCTGTCGAGTGTCCAAGTATTTAGATCAATCCCTTCAGCTAAATAATTTTATTTCTAAAAACAAAAGAAATCCAGTTTTAAATCCTCCTCTTTCAAAAAACTGATTAGATCATTTCTTTTATAGGTTTTATTGGGATAAGCACTTTTGTCCTTGTAGACTTCTTCATATTTAGTGACTTTAAATACCTTTAGTTTTTACCAGCATTTGCTGTTTGTTTTCCTGGGAAAGAGGCACATTTTCTGCTTAACCTAAGAGCAAACTACTGGTCCCATCCCTTTGTTAACCCTTCTTCCAGGCACAAAAATGAAAAACTAAGCAAACAGCCTTTGCCACCACAGCAGGCTAGCAATTTGCTTCATCTAGAGGTGGGTTTTGCTGTTGTGGCCATTTGTTGCACCTCAGACCACTCATCTTTTACCATGGATCCGTCTGGTGTAGCACCTATAGCCACTGTGGACGAGGGGTTAGCCACATCCTCTGCAGCTGTTGAGGTTCCCTCAGTGAGCAAGGGAAAGACACACTTTTCTGTCCTGGGAGAGGGAATAAGGAAGGCTTCCCTGTTGTGTCAGAATGCTATGCCCATCCTTGGGGAATCTGCTGCTGCCGCCATTAGTAACACAGTTAGGACCATCTTTCCTGTCAGAAAGAAACAGAAAACTAAGCATGCATCTACTCCTCCTCAAATTTCCTTAAATGGGAATAGTTTACTTGTTCTGCCTCAGAACTTAATTCAAGCTATTGATCCTTCTTGTAAAGTAGTTTCTGGTAAAAGAAAGAGGGATGCCTCTTTTCCTGAAGAGATCAAGATTCTGATTCTAAACAGGAAGCTGCAGGGGACAGATACAGGGTTTTCTGTTCAGATTTCTAATTCAGACACAGACAAGAGCTCAGTTTCCAATTCTCCCTGTGGGTGTTTCTCTTTCTCTGAGACTGTTGCTAGAATTTACCAGTGTTTTCAGTAGAACAACACTGATGTTTTTCAGTCCCTTGAAAAATACTATCAATTGTTACAGAAGGAATTTGCAGAACCTGCACCCATTCCTTCAGTTCTGTCTGCTTTAGATGATGTGTGTGTTTCTGCCTGCAATTTTCCTGATGGGCAGCTGCCCCTAACAAGGCAGAGAGGATGGATAAAGTTCCTCAGTCTTTGTAAGTTTTTCTGCACTATTCTCAAACCCATCCCAGCAGCTATAGCTTTAATTCATCTCCCTGCTGCTAAACACCAAGTTAATTCCTGTCCTACTATTTATGATAAAGATGTGAACATTTTTGATATGCATGGGGAAAAAGCATATACGTCTGCAACTTTGATTTTCAAAATTTTGAATTGTCAGGCTCATGTTAAAAATTTGTTCTGATTAATTGTGAAAGTATGAAAAATGTTTTATCTACAGTTCCTACTTGTGAGGAAAAATCTGCTTTAAATAATTGAACTTCATTTCTTGTATTTCACAGGTGCCTACTCATTGTTAACAGCGTGTATAACTGTTGATACTTCTTCCAAGGCTATGGTTACTGGTACTGTTTTAGGGGGGTTTGCATAGCTGCATTCTCAGAACCTCCCAGATGATGTTAAAAATTAGATTTTAAATTCTTCTTTGGATAGAGATTTGTTTTTTGGAATGTCTACTGCAGAGGTAATCTAAAAGTGTGATGACATGGGTAAGCTGATCCAGGGAATCTCTTGAGATTTTTTGTCCCTCCTTTTCTAAGTTTTCTAAGGGATTCTCTAACCCCTTATCCAATTCTGGCAAAAAAACAAAATAAAGAGTCTCAACAAAATACAGGTAAACAGACATTTAACAAGAAATGGCAAGGGGATTCCAAAAAGAACCCTAGAACCACGAAAAACCAAAGACAGTTCAACAAGACTGAATGACTGTTGAAGAGACCTTATGACCCCCTACCACCCTGTCCTCTTTTTTTCTTCCAGAAGGTCTGAATCTCCATTTTTCTGTTTGGCAATAGATAATTTCAGACAAATTCGTTCTGAAGATCATTCATCAGTATTACGGTTGGCAGTGGGAGGAAATTCCTTCTATCCAGGGGATCATTTCTCATCCTCCAGATCAGAATGTTTTGTTTCCACTGGTCCTTCATCACATGCTGTCCCAAGGAGTGATAAAGCCGATTCATCCTTCTCTGGTGAGGAAAGGTTTTTATTCAAGGATGTTCTTACAACCAAAGAAAGAAAATGTTTGGAGATCAGTTCTGGATCTTTCTTTCCTAAAACACAAGTCCAAAATCAACTCAAAATTTCCAGGTAAAAATATGCCAGAATTGTGACCATGAAGTGTGTTTAATAGAGGATAACAACTGAGATCTATTTTGGGAACTAAGGATGTATTTCCCAAAGGTAATATGATTCCAGCATTTTGTATTTAAATGTGTTTTATATTCAGTGAATGTTTTGCAGAGTTTAGAAATAAAATTATTTGGGCGGCCACGGTGGTGCAGTGGTTAGCATTGCCACCTCACAGCAAGAGGTTCTCCGGTTCGATCCTCGGCTGGGGTGCCTTCTGTGCGGAGTCTGCATGTCCTCCCTGTGGTCGCGTGGGTTTCCTCCGGGTGCTCCGGTTTCCTCCCACATCTCAAAGACATGCTGCAGGTGGATTGGACACTCTAAATTGGCCCTAGGTGTGCGTGTGAGTGTGCCTTCTGTGGAAGGTTGGGCGCCGGGCTGGCACTCGACATCAGAAAACTCTACTGCCATTCAATGTGCGGACAAGGTGATCCGCTGTGGCGACCCCTAACCGGGAAAAGACGAAAGAAGAAGAAGAAGAAAAAATAAAATTATTTAATCTTTTATTTTATATAAAGTTTCATATAGCAAATAAAAAAGTTTAGATTCCTCTTTATAGCAAGAATTTGAAGTCAATATGCATAAATAATTTGTATGTTTGTTTGTTTGTGTCTTTTGGCTTTTCCCGGTTAGGGGTTGCCACAGCGGAACTCCTGTCCGTTAATGATTGGCAGTAGAGTTTTACGTGCTGGCTTGCCGGGCCTAATGCACAGCCTTCAACGAAGGAACGCCCATTCACGCATGTCGCCACACAGAAGACGCTCTAACTGAGAATTGAACGGGCAACGTCTAACTGTGAGGCGACAACGCTACTGCAGCACCACCACCGCAGTCCTGCATAAATAATTTGTATATATTTTGAAATTATGTAACTATAACCAATCTTGAGTATTTAAATTAAATTCTGATATAGGATGCTAGATTTCTTTAGATTTCAAGTCTTTGGTACATTGATACCAATAGCCAAATCTGTTCGTTTCCCAAAGTTGTGGTAATTGATTGTTAATTTTATTATGAAAGCTTTTCGTAATGTAGCAAGGAATAATAGTCTTAAACCAAGTTTTAATATCAATGGTAGAAAAGTTCATATTTTTAGAAAATTTTAGCGAAAGATTTAACATGTTAATTTATACTGTAATACATTACAAGATAATGCCAAAATAAATTATTTGAATTTGTTATGGTATATTCAGATACATTAGTATTTTGATTATCTGAAAGTTTTAAGTGCAAGATTTTCCCGTTTGAAGTATAGATCTGAAGTTATTGTCTTCATTTGGTCTCCAACCTGTAGGACATTGATCTGGGATGGATCCGACTCAACAGTATTTCTCCAACATCAGATCTGAACTCCAAGCTCCTCCCCTACCCATAATGCCCCTGTCTCCTTCCTCACTTCGGATCTTGTTTGCCAGGCTAATAGCAAGCATCGTGGTCTGCTGCTCTGGACTCTTTTTTTTTTTTTTTGGGTAAGTGAATTAGATTTCCTAGCTATTTTTCACCTCTCTTTCCCCTTTTTTTCTTCCCCCTACCCTTCTCATGCTTAGGTGTCAGTCTATAGCCAAAAAAAAAATGCTTTCTTTCCCCATTTTCCTCTAGCTGTCTTTAGGGTGTGTGCGTGTTCCTACTGGTGGGTGGGTCTCTTTTGCCCCATTATGGCAGACGCTCCCAAACTGGGATTTAGGAAGGGACAGAGTGTGGCCATAAGCTTTCCCCTGTGGATGGCTACACTCTGTATGTTGTGTGTTTAGGGGTTCAGCACCTTGACTCCTCTTGTTTGATCTGTGTGGGGGTCAGTCCCTAAGCATTGATCGACAGGAGGCATAAACTTATACTTAAGGGCCTTCTTCCACCTCCTACTGCTGAGGCTCAAGCTTCCTCTTCTGCTCCCCCCTTTGCCCTGGCCTCTGGGACTCAACTTCCCACCAAGAGGACCAGGGATGGAGAGAAGCACAAGCACTGATATAGGCCGAGGAAGTGGTCCCCTGATCACTCCTCCTCGGCTGAGCCACCGGCAAACTCTCGCCTGGGTCTCGGCTCGAGTTCCCCTGGCTCCTTTCCCCTTTCCAAGGGGGTGGCTTCAGCTCCGAGTTTTTTGGAGCCAAGCCTTCCAATTGGAGTCTCAGAACAGGGAGGTTCAGCTCTGGCTCCCACATTGATTCAGAGGATTATAAACCCGATCGTAGCCCAGGTCTAGGGGTTCATTCTCCTTCTGCCTTTCACATAATGGAGAGGGATGTTCTTCATGTTTCACTGTTGCAGTCATTACATTTAGGGTAATCTGCTGGCAGGTTGCCTTCATTCGGCCTGAATAGCAAAGTCTTCAGTCCTGCGTCGGTTGCTGTCTCCTCTTCCATAACGTCAGGTCATCAGGGGTATAAAACATGCAGCCGACGCCATTTTATTCAGTCTTTCTTTCTGCGCGGTGCCTGAAGCAGAAGCAGTTTGCAAGTGCCGGTCGGCCAACTCCTGAAATTTTTGCATTTGAGTTTCAGAACTGAAGTCTTCAATTAAAGCTAAGTACCCCATTGGGGAAACTTTTTCTTGCTCCTTACCGAAGTCAGTAAAAGTTAACAACTGCATTACTTGTGGGAATCAAATACCTCATAAGGATTTTCATTTGTACTGTATTCCTTGTCTAGGCCCAGATCATAACGTGCCTTGCTGTCAGTTTTGTGCTAGATTTAACCAATGCACTATTAAGCGTCGGTATATTTTTGCTTCAAAATATTTTGGATCCAGATTTAATTACCCAGAAATGCCATTGGATAGCAATCCGACTACTGGAGTACACAAAAAACACAAAGAAAAAGACAGAGACAGACCGTCGAGGTCCAAAACCGATGACAAAGCTTCTCCTAAGACAGTCGCCGGTTCGCCGGTACTCAGTGAGGCGCTTTTGCAGCCCCTGATACCTGCTACTTTTGAGTCACAGGCCTCTATCCAGATGCATGCAGAGTCTGGTATGCCGCAAAATTCTCAGAGTATTGAACCCGTGGATGTCTCTCCCTTGGATGGGTCCAGAGCCGCTGAGCAGGCATCGGCTTCTGAGTGTGTTTTCAGGCCTCAGCATTTTTGTATAAAACCGACACCAGCTTCAAAAACAAAAATAAAATCAACTTCTAAGTCTAAAAAAACGACGCATGATCCACGTGCTCAGGCCCCTATGCCTAAAAAACAGATGATCAAAATGGCTGAGGACTTAATTACCTTGATCAGGGGTTCCCAACCCCCCCGCTAAGAGGCCTAGGCAAGACACTAATTATGAATCTTCAGATCAGGTTTCTATTTCTTCTGATTCCTCTTCTGATCAGGAATTTTCTGTACCACCCTATGAGGATTCAGATGTAGAAGAATCCATTCCATCTGCATCTCCTCCTGTGGATTATTCTTTTGGAGAAACCTTGCATGCTTTAAGGGAACATTTTCATTGGGAGAGTCAGGATTTCTCTGAATCAAAAAAGAGACTTATGGA
Source organism: Protopterus annectens (assembly GCF_019279795.1). Taxonomy (NCBI): domain Eukaryota; kingdom Metazoa; phylum Chordata; order Ceratodontiformes; family Protopteridae; genus Protopterus; species Protopterus annectens. The sequence continues at coordinate 527,631,811 of NC_056732.1, forward strand.
TTTCCTTCTTCTTCCTCAGCATAGGCCTTTGGGCATATGGAACCCAAAACAAATGCATCTGCATATCAACCAGAACGAGATACCAGCTGTTCAGAATGCCCTGACAGCCTTCAAGGACTTACTTCATCGAGGACAACTACTGATAAAGACGGACAACACCACGGTTATGTGGTACATAAACAAGCAGGGGGGTACACATTCCTACCCCCTTTGCAGACTAGCCATGGCATTGTGGGACACAGCCTTGACTTACCAAGTACATCTTCAAGCTCAATTCCTGCCAGGAAAATAAAATACTCTGGCAGACGACCTAAGCAGAAGTCTTATGGACCCTCGTGAGTGGAAACTGGATCCACAAGTCTTCAGCATGGTAACACAGAAATGGGGGAGCCCAGACATAGATCTATTTGCCTCTCCCCAAAATTATCAACTGGACAAATTCTGCACAAGGACTTATCACAGACAAGCATGGAAAGTGGATGCCCTCTCCTTCAGTTGGAAAAACCTGTCAGTCTATGCCTTTCCTCCTCTGCCTCTTCTCCCCAAGGGCTTACTAAAGGTCAGACAAGAAAAACCAAAAATGATCCTAATTGCTCCGGACTGGCCTCGCCAGCACTGGTACCCAATTCTAAGGAATATGTCTCAACTCCCTCCTTGGTACTTGCCTCAAATTCCTCATCTACTGTCTCAGCAGAACAATCAAATTCTGCACACACAGCTCCAAACTCTGAAACTGACAGCATGGCTGATCATGTAAGTATTCAAACAACACCTCTCAGTAAATCTAGTACTAGAAAATCTTATGCTGATAAATGGAAGAGATTCTGTGCTTGGAACCAAGCACAAGGAACGGACACAGCAAAACCAAATATTCTTCAGATTTTACAATACTTGACTGAGATGCTTGACAAGGGCCTGTATTTTTCTTCAATAAAAATCCATGCCTCTGTCATCTCGGTTCATTACAATACAGAGCCTTCCATCTTTTCTCATCCTCTGTTAAAACAGTATCTTAGAGGGGCCAAAAATTTAAGGCCTCCCAGAAGATCACCAACTCCTGCATGGGACCTCAATTTTGTGCTGGAAAAACTCACCCTGCCTCCTTTTGAACCAGCAGCTACTGCAGATATAAAGTTTTTATCTTGGAAAACAGCTTTCCTTTTGGCAATCTCTTCAGCAAGAAGGGTTTTGGAACTACAGGCCCTCATGGCTGTGGAGTCTTTTATTACATTTTACCCGGACAGGGTGTCCCTCAGGACCAATCCTTCCTTTATGCCTAAGGTGGTATCCAGTGTGGCTCTTAACCAAATTATTCACCTGCCAACATTTTACCCAAATCCGCAGAACAAGGGGGAGCGGATTCTGCATTCATTGGACGTACACAGATAACTAAGATTTTACTTAAACAGGACCAAATCTCTAAGAAAGTCTGAGCAGCTACTGGTGGCATTTGCTGCAGGATCAGTGGGGAAGGCTATATCAAAGCAGACTATTTCTAAGTGGATAAACCACTGCATTCATTTCTGCTACTTGCATCATGGTAAACCGGTGCCCAAGGGAATCAGGTCACATTCCACCAGAGCTGCCTTTACCTCAGCAGCCTTTCTCAGAGGAGTTCCAACCAAAGACATTCTAGAAGTTGCTACTTGGAACTCTGTTCATACTTTTACAAAGCATTATCATTTGCCTCTCTTCTCTAAGTCCAGGGCAGGCTTTGCCACTGCAGTTCTGCAGGGCCTTATAGCTGCTCCTAATGCTATTTAGTTCCATCCTCCCATCCGTAGCTTTGGGATTCTACTCAAATGTAATGACTGCCACAGTGAAACAAGAAGAACATAGTACAGTTGTGTACACTTACCATAAATGTAGATGTTCAAGTGTATTCACTGTTGCAGTCTGGGTTACCCACACACCATCCCCCCTTCTTTCTAGAACTTCTCTTTCCTTCACTATATTCTAAAGCTTTTGTGGTTGTATTTGCTTTTAGATGAAGGTAAAGTTTATGTTGCTAAAAGTGCATTTTCATATATATTGCTGTTTATATATATATATATATATATATATATATATATATATATATATATATATATATATTTTTTTTTTTTTTTGCTTCCCATTTGGGGGCACCTGACATCTGGGCCAAGAAAAACTGAATAAAATGGCGTTGGCTGCATGTTTTATACCCCTGACGACCTAACATCATGGAAGAGGAGACAGCAACCAATGCAGGACCAAGACTTTGATATTCAGGTCGACTGAGGGCAACCTGCCAGCAGATTACCCTAAATGTAATGACTGCAACAGTGAATACACTCGAACATCTACATTTATGGTAAGTGTATACAACTGTACTTTCTCTTGATCCCATTGAGACCCTTTATGATCTCGTTCTTGGAGTCCCTCCTGGCTCACTCTGTCTCTGGTCCAGGTTCTGCCATCCTGCCCTCTCAGGGACAGCCTGCCACCTCTCCGCCCCATGGAGTTCCCACACAGGAACAGCTGGATGTTTTCAAGTCCTCCTCAGAGTCCCCCCTGAGGGGGTTCCTCGAAAACGCACATGTAAAAGGAGACACTTAGACTGCCTGACAGAGTCTGTCATGGAGGACACCGACTTGGAGGAAGGAGAGGGTCCGTCCCCCCGATCACCCCCAGAGGATGTCTCATTTGGAGTCATTGTGGGGGGTGGTCTGCCCAAAAACTCAGCCCTGACAAGTCGGTGTTACTGGAGGCATTTGGTGCAGGGCCTTCAACATCCTGGGTTTCCCTTCCCACAAATCCCCTGGTGGATCCTATCACATCTTGGGCATGGAAGGAGCCTGACATGATGGATCCCATCCCCAAATGCCCTGACAAGGTCCTCAGTGCCCCTTTTGACAAACCTCATTGGTCTAAGGGATCACCTTTCGATGCCATAGTGGTGGATGTAGTCACTAAGAAATAGCTAGCACAGGAGAGCTCCACAGTCCATCCTCCAGACCGAGCGTCTAGGACCATGGACCGTTTTGGGAAGTGGGTTTATGCTTCAGCAACATTCTCTATACGTGCGCTCAACTATATGGCACACATCATAAGACTCCAGCGTGACCTGGTTAAGGAGGTTGCTGGCTCTGCCCCACGGTCCATGTCAGCAGAGGAAAAGAAGATATTTCCCTCCTGGTTAGCCACCCTCACCTCCATCTCCAGTACCTCTACGCGGCTCCTATCTCATGCAAATGAGGGCACATCTAGAGTGGCTGGAGCGGGTGTTGCCATTAGGTGTCATGCCTGGCTCTGACTTTGCAACTTTTCAGAGCCCTTCAAGACATCTTTTATGAACACCCCATATGATGGTTTTACTTTGTTTGGAAAGACTGTATGTGACACTTTGGTTCAGAATGAGAAGGCTGGGAAGACTTTGCTGTCGTAATCCGCTTCTCAACTCCTCAGCAATACTTTTCCAGGAATCAATGAGGGGCAAAGAAGATGTGGTTCTGGAAGTCTCTGGGTTATTCCCAGGATGCTCAGGACTCATCTTCCTCCAGAGGCAGAGGGGGATTTGACAGATGCCGCCCTCGCAACAGAGGGGGTCTGAGGAACCAAGGGTCTCAGGATTCCTTCCCAGACAGGCCTGCACATCTCTGGAGACAGTCGGGGGTTGACTCTTGCTTTACCTAACAGCCTGGGAGTCTATAACAGAAGATCATTGGGTGTTGCGAATCATATCTAGAGGATATTTAATCCCCTTCTCTCAAACACCTCCTCCTCTCAAGCACCCCACAGATGTCCCACCCACACAAAGAGAGGATGAAGCACTGGCAATTTCTAAGCTGCTTGAAAAACAAGTCATCAAGCCCGCCCCCCCAGACCAGTCTGGATTAGGCATTTATTCCAGGTTTTTTTAGTGCCAAAGAAGACGGGGAACTTGCGACTGATTCTGGATCTCTCTACCCTGAACCTGTCCATTGCCAAAATGAAATTCTGGATGGTCACACTCCAATCCATCCTGTCCTTCCTGCAGGAGAACAACGGATGTGCTTAGGGGACCTTCAAGACGCATACTATCACTCTGAGGTTTCTCTGCTTCTGGCTGGGAAGCAATCATTACCATTTCAGAGCACTACCCTTTGGTCTCACCACAGCCCCCAGGGTGTTCACCAAAGTGATGGTGGTGGTAGTGGCTCACCTGTGGCTACAGGGCTTTCAAGTCTTCCCCAACCTGGATAATTGGCTACTTTCAGCTCCCTCTAGTCACTGACTCTGCCAAGCTAGGGATTTCTTTATCCAGACCGCCCACCAGTTGGGCATCACAATAAATCTCAACAAATCCCTGTTAGAACCGATTCAAGTTCTGGATTTCATTGGAGGCCGATTAGATTCCTTTCAGACTAAGGTTTTCCTGTCACCAAACAGACTTCAGTCCCTCAAACATCATGTCTTGCACATTCTAAAAGTTCCATTTCCTCCAGTGGAATTTGTCTTAAGGGTGTTGGGGTCCATGGCAGCCACGATCACCCTCGTACCCACAGCTCGGTTACACATGAGGGTGCTCCAGTGGACTCTGTCGGTCCAGTGGTCATTTCTAGATTTAACATTGTCGCATCCTATTCGTCTGTCACTAGCATGCAGGGATTCTCTTCTCTGGTGGATTCAGTCCCAGGACCCGCTTTGTGATTGCCCATTTATTCTTCCGTCCCCTCTGATCACACCTCCCTGCTCTGGTAGGGGGGCATTGCTTGGGAAAGAAAGTTCAAGGCACGTGGTCTTCCTTGGAGACCCAGTTGCATATCAGTGTCCTGGAGATGAGGGCGGTGCTATTGGCGTTTCATGCTCTTCATGCCCGTCTTCTCCTAGGGATGATTTCCATACAGACAGACAATATGTGATTAGTATGGTACATCATCAAACAGGGGGGATCCAGGTCTTATCCCCTTTGCCACCAAGCCATCAGATTGTGGGAGTGGGCAGTCTCCACCAGCCGTTTTCTGATGGCAGTTCAGATTCTGGGGAGGTCCAACATTCTATCGGACAAGCTCAGCAGGTCTATCCTGATGCCTTATGAGTGGTATCTGAATCCTTCAGTAGCACAACAGATCTTTCTAAAATGGGGTCAGCCTTGCTGCAGTCTATTCGCCACTCTTCCAATGCATAGTACAGTGAGTTCTTTGCTCTGTACCCCCCCTCTGGGGAGTACCCCAGAGATGCTCTGGTTCATGCTTGGCCCCCTAGTCTTCTCTATGCTTATGCTCCACTTCGCCTGATCCCAAAGTTTATTCAGAAAGCACAATGGCTGGGGAGCTCTGTCAGCCTCATTGCCCCCTTCTGGCCTCACCAAGTATGGTTCCCTTCTCTGTGGTCTCATATAGTGTATCCTCCCTGGATGTTGGATCTGGTTCCGAATCTGATTTCACATCCCTCAGAGATTCCACATCCAGTTCTGGCCAGTCTGAAGCTCACCGCTTGGCTGCTCCTGTTCCCATGATAGTTAGGACTCCTGGGCTATTTTCTCTGATTAAGAAGATTTTGGTAGCAGCTCATAAATCTTCCATGAGGAAGGTTTATTCGAGTAAGTGGAAATGTTTCTCTATTTGGGCATCTCAGTGTGATTTAGATCCCTTCACAGCTCTGGTTCCTGTTATCTTAGAGTTTCTGGTATGTATTTTTCAACAGGGGGGCCAGCTTCTCTGTGGTTAAGGTTCAGCTGGTGGCTATTTCCAACTACCACAAAGGGGATAATTCAGCTTCTCTAGTCTCTTCTAAGCTCTGCAAAGCTTTTCTGAAGGGTACCTTTCTTCTTAGGCCACCAATCAAGGGTCCCACACCTCCTTGGGACCTTACTTTGGTCCTTCAAGCCTTGATTTCTTCCCCCTTTGAACCCACTGCTTCAGTGGATCTGCAGTTGCTGTCTTGGAAGACAGCCTTCCTGATTGCTATTACTTCAGTTAAAAGAGTGTCGGAGCTTTAGGCCTTATCGATTAAGCCTCCTTACATGATCTTCCATAAAGAGAGGGTATCTTTGGGCACTAATCCTTTTTTGCCGAAAGTGGCCTCAGAATCAAACATTAATCAGGTTATCTGTCTTCCTTCCGAACTTCCAGAGTAAAAGAAGGTATACATTGCACCTGCTGGATGTTCATAGACAATTACATTTTTGCTTACACAGAACAAAGGCATTTTGCAAGTCCGATCAACTTTTCGTTTCCTACTCTAAGCCCTTTTTAGGGAAACCTGTATCAGACGTCACCATTGCTCATTGGAATTCTCAGTATATACTCTTGGCGTATTCAACCAAAGGATTGTCCCTGCCAGGTCAGGTTAAGGTGCATTCTACTAGGTCTGTGGCTACTTCACCTGCCTTTTGGTCCAGAGTTTCATTGGATGACATTTGCTCTGTGGCTACCCGGGCATCTTTACATACTTTCATCTCCCATTACAAGTTGGGCCTTCTCTCCAGAAGTAGGGCATCCTTTGGCTCTGCTGTGTTACAGAATATCCTTCCATGAGGGCCTCCCAGGTGTTTGATAGCTGGGGTCTCTGCCCCACAGGTTGAAGACCAAACTGAAGACAACAATTTCAGATAAAGAAGTTATGTACTCATCAAAATGTTCCATCTGAGATGTTCTTCGTGTTTCACTGTTGCAGTCATCACATTTGGGTTATCTGCTTGCAGGTAGCCCTCAGCCGGCCTGAATACCAGAGTCTTCGGATTTCTGTGTTGGATGCTGTCGCTTCTTCCATGATGTCAGGTCGTCAGGGGTATAAAACATGCAGCCGACGCCATTGCATCATTCTTTCTTGCCGTGCGGTGCCCGAAGCAGAAGCAGTTCGCAAGTGCCGGTCGGCCGACTCCTGAAATTTTCGTTTTCGAGTTTCAGACCTGAAGTCTTCAAAAAGATAAGTACCCCATTGGGGATCCTTTTTTCTTGCTCTAACCGATGTCAGAAAAAATTAACAATTGTCTTGCCTGTGGAAAGCAAATACCTCATAGAGATTTTCATTCTTACTGTGTGACCTGTTTAGGCCCAGACCACAACGTCCCTCGCTGTTGTTTATTTGCCTTGTTCAATGCCCGAACTATTCATCGTCGGGCTATTTTTGTAGCTAAATACTTTCATTCTCGATCTCCATACTCTGAAATGGCTTTGTTAAGCCATCCAACTACTGATCTTCTGAAAAAAACATAAGTATAAAGACAGAGACAGACCGCATAGGTCCAAAACTGCTGACAATGCTTCCGTTAAGCTAGTCGCCAGTCTGCCGGTAATCAGTGAGGTTCTTTCGCAGCCCCTGATACCCGCTACTACAGATTCGCAGGCCTCTACTGAGACCCATTCGGAGTCCGGTATGCCGCGAGATGCTTCTTCGACTATGGAACCTGTGGATGTCTCTACCTTGGTTGGGTCTGGAGCTGCTGTGCAGGCACTGGCTTCTGAGGGTGTATTCAGGCCTACCGATTTCCATATTAAACCAACGACTTTGTTTCAAGCTAATAATACCGAATTCCTCAGGCTTAAAGCTCGCACTACGCCTAGAAAACCAATGACCAAAGCACATTCTCAGGCTCATATGCCTCAAAAACAAATGATGAGAATGGCTGAAGACCTTATTACCTTAATTAGGGGAAGCCAGCCTTCCCCCTCAAAGAGACCTAGAACTGATTTTCTTTCTGATTCTTCTGATCAGGAATCTGATATCTCTGTCCCTTCTGTATACCAAGATTAGTACCGCCGGTACTCAGTGAGGTGCTTTTGCAGCCCCTGATACCCGCTACTACAGATTCGCAGGCCTCTACTGAGACCCATTCGGAGTCTGGTATGCCGCGAGATGCTTCTTCGACTATGGAACCTGTGGATGTCTCTACCTTGGTTGGGTCTGGAGCTGCTGTGCAGGCACTGGCTTCTGAGGGTGTATTCAGGCCTACCAATTTCCATATTAAACCAACGACTTTGTTTCAAGCTAATAATACCGAATTCCTCAGGCTTAAAGCTCGCACTACACCTAGAAAACCAATGACCAAAGCACATTCTCAGGCTCATATGCCTCAAAAACAAATGATGAGAATGGCTGAAGACCTTATTACCTTAATTAGGGGAAGCCAGCCTTCCCCCTCAAAGAGACCTAGAACTGATTTTCTTTCTGATTCTTCTGATCAGGAATCTGATATCTCTGTCCCTTCTGACTACCAAGATTAGTACCGCCGGTACTCAGTGAGGTGCTTTTGCAGCCCCTGATACCCGCTACTACAGATTCGCAGGCCTCTACTGAGACCCATTCGGAGTCTGGTATGCCGCGAGATGCTTCTTTGACTATGGAACCTGCGGATGTCTCTACCTTGGATGGGTCTGGAGCCGCTCTGCAGGCACCGGCATCTGAGGATGTATTCAGGCCTACCGATTTCCATATTAAACCGACGACTTTGTTTCAAACTAATAATACCGAATTCCTCAGGCCTAAAGCTTGCACTGTGTCTAGAAAACTGACGACAAAAGCACATTCTCAGGCCCATATGCCTCAAAAACAAATGATTAGAATGACTGAAGACCTTATTACCTTAATTAGGGATAGCCAGCCTTCCCCCTCTAAGAGACCTAGAACTGATTTTCTTTTTGATTCTTCTGATCAGGAATCTTATATCTCTGTTCCTTCTGACTATCAAGATTTACCCTTATCTACTTATGAGGATTCTGATGCAGAGGTTTCCATTCCCTCTGCTTCCCCGCCAGAAGATTTTTCTTTTGTTGAAACCTTGCATACCCTTAGGGAGCATTTTCGCTGGGAAAGCCAGGACTATTCTCAGTCCAAAAAGAGACTTAGGGAATTTTTAAACCTGCCTCAACACAAGCCTCTAGCTATCCCTCCTATTCTGGAGATTGTATATATTTTCTTGGAATCCAGCCTTACTCCAGACACTTTGCCTCCAGCTCCCAGGAAACCTGACAGGTACTACAGAGTACCTGACTCTCACAAATCCCTCTTCAAGAATTCCACTGCGGCTCCAGAGACCATTTTCCAAGGACCAAAAGGCATTAAGGGTACTACTGCCAAAAAATCGTACCCCTTCTGATAGGGACTCTAGAGCTTTAGACAGATGGGGTAAGAAGGTGTACACTTCTGCTACTTTGGCAATTAGGGCTTTAAATTTACGGTTTCATATGTTAAAGTATCAGCAACATATTATGGGACTACTTAAACAGAAAATGATGTTGATTCCTGACTGTGCTGAGCACAAAGATTTACAAGAGTTAATGCATTCTGTGACCAAGTTGGTAAACATACTTTGCAGTGTGGTTTTGATGCTTTAGAAGCATCTTGTAAGGCTGCTGTCACTGAGTCTGTTCTTAGAAGGCATGCTTGGCTTAAGGAACAAAACTTGCCAGATCATGTTACAGCTAAATTACTGGATGTACCCTTAAACCAAGAGCACCTTTTTGGCAACAAAGCAGAAGTCCTTAAAAGGATGGAGGAAAAAGCTAAATCTATGCAAGCTGTTAAAGATTTCTTACAAGTACAGCCACCTAGATTCAGTAAGCATTGGCCTTCAAAGAACTGGTCTTTTCCAGTCCCTTCCAGGCCTTCTCATTCCAAACCCAGGAGCAGCAGACCACCAAGACTTCAGTCTCAGGCTATGCACAGATCAAAGCAGTGGGGGGCTCCCACTTCCAAAGCAGGGAGTAGTAAGCCACCCCCTATGGAGAAATGGCACAATGACTTATCCTTAACTCTTCCAAGTTTTGCCCAACTACTTGCTCCCTTAGGAGGAAAGCTCACCCTGCATGCAAAAAACTGGGAACTCATTACCCAAGACAAATGGGTTTTAAACATAGTTTCCCTAGGATACAGATTCCACTTCCACTCACTCCCAACCCCAAGTGGATGGCCAGACCTCCCCCCAAATCAGTGGGCGGAGGCCCAAAAACAAGTGCTCTCTCCTCAGTATCAGGGCTATTCAGTCTGTCCCAGCAGAACAAAGGGGACAAGGTTTTTATTCAAGACTGTTCCTGGTTGCCAGAAAAGAAAACTCCTGGCATCCTATCCTGGACTTGTCTATTCTCAACACCTTTCTGGTGGTTCCAAAATTAAAAATGCTAACTCTTCAACAGCTTCTTCCTGTGCTAGCCAAGGATGCCTGGCTGGCAACCCTAGACTTAAAAGAAGCTTACCTGCACATCCCAATAAGGGAATCCTGCAGAAAATACCTATGTTTCAGGGCAGGCTCCATGCACTGTCAGTTTTCTGCAATTCTCTTTGGCTTATCTTCTGGGCCCAGGGTATTCACAAAGTGCCTAGCTCCAGCCATTGCATTTTGCAGGCAGAGAAATATTCAGATTTACCCATACTTGGACGATTGCCTGATTCAGGCAGAGAGTCAGGACTTGCTATTACAACACCTGGCATTTGTAAAGAGACTTCTAACCTCACTGGGGTACACCATCAACGAGAAGAAATCACACCTATTACCCTGTGTCAAGGGGTAAGGCATTGTGTCAAGTTGGGTTGCTATGGTGGGCAGCAAACTCGATCTGAAGGGAGGAAGGATACAGGGGCATTATGGGTAGGGGAGGAGCTTGGAGCTCAGATCTGATGCTGGAAAAATGTGGCCGAGTCGTATCTGTCCCAGATTCATGTCCCACAGGTTGAAGATGAATGAAGAGCAACAACTCAGATGGAACATTATGGTGAGAACATAACTTCTTTTTGGGTCAATCCAATTTAATATAATTATTAAGAACAATGTTGCTAAGGACTAAATTAACTGATTGAAAACCAAGAAATTTTGGAGCTTCATCCTTAATATCCAATGTCAGGCCTTTGTAAATATTGTACATAGTTTATGATATTCTTTTTTGAATTTGTTATAATATTACTATTTTTAAATGTATTGTATTTCATTATGTATTATTCATAGATTGAAAAAAATAAAAAAAATTTCAGTTAAAAAAATAAACAATAAGATCCAAGCTGCTCTGCAAACATACAATTTTATTACCAGTCTGGTACCTTAGCTATTCACCTTCTCAGGGTATGACAGCACAGCTTTGAAAAGTTGCTCTTATACATGTAAGAACCCAGTTAATTATAAAACTAAACAACCAATCCATTTAAGCAATAAATATATCAATATATTTATATAATAAATACATACATTTCTCTACATATACCATCAAAACTTCTCACAGTTTTAAAAATTTATTCAGAAACATAAGTTAACTTCCTGATTTAAACCCCCTAGGGGATAACGTTCTATAATTTAATATCATTTTTGTCTCCAACTCTTTCAATTTGCTTGCAAATCACTCCTTCAGGGAAGAAAAGGCTGTACCAGTACACTAAAAAAGAACCCAGCATCTGAGCCTCAATGTACCTTATTGTTCTGCCACTGGACTTTTCATGTACTGATTCTTTGTCACCAAAGTGTTCCAAAATATGAACTTTTAACTTTTTTGTTCAGTTTGAGACACCTACCGGGCTAGAAACTTGCAGTTACATCCAATAACCACATCCATGGATTAACAACTAGACCTATTACTGGAAACAAAACCTCTCCCATTTATTTTTGCCCCAGTAAGGTCTTTAACTTTAGGACAAACTTTACAGTGTTCACAAGCAAACAAATCCCTCATATCTAGTATCCTGGTTGGATGCCATTGACCATGATTCAAAATTTCTTTTAAGCTATTATACCTACTGTAGGTTATATGTTTAGGAAAAAGCCTAACAACCACCTTGTCATTATGACTACATGCCAATGTTGTCTTTCGGCTTTTCCCGGTTAGGGGTCACCACAGCGGAACTCCGGTCCGCTAATGATTGGCAGTAGATTTTCATGGTGCAGAGTTGCCAGCTCGATGCCCAGCCTTCAACGAAGGCACGCCCATTCACACATGTCTTTCGGAACGCCACTTGACACGCGGGGAGGACATGCAGACTCCACACAGAAGGCACTTCCCACACACTAGCTGAGAATCGAACGGGAGAACCTCTTGCTGTGAGGCAACAACGCTACCGCTGCACCACCATGGAATACTGTGACTACATGCCAATAATCCCTAATAATATTTCCAAAACAAAAAAGAACGGTGAGTATTTTGAAACAAAAACAACTTTTCTTTGTCTTTCAACACTTCCATCAGTGATCCAATTTTCTCATCCTTCATTATGGGTTTTTATCTGTCTACCGGTGCCTTCGTTGAAGGTTAGGCATTGAGCTGGCAACCTGGCACCGTGAAAATCTACTGCCAATCATTAGCGAACCGGAGGTCCACTGTGGCGACCTCTAACCGGGAAAAGCCGAAAGACAACATCTGTCTACCTTCCAAAAGTCTTCTTTTGGCTTTATTAATTTGTACTGTCAAGTAACCTTGATTTTTAAGTGTATTCTCTACCCAAATTAACTCCTTCTCCCTTAGAATCTGATCTGATGTATTTTTAAAAATTGTCCTTAATTCAACATAAGGTAGTGAATCAACCAAATGTGGTGGATGTATGTTGGTTGCATGCAAATAATTGTTTACCACCGTCACCTTTCTGTAGGGTTTGTATTTAATGTCTTTGTATCCATCCACAGAAAATGTGACATCTAAGTAATTGATAAATTTCCTGTTTAATTCATACAGATTTGAATCCATGGAGATTCTCATTCAAATCTTTAAAAAATTAAAAAAAAAAAACTCTTTCATACAAAAAACAAATCATCTATGTACGTTTTATACAAAACCACATGCTCTGAAAAAAACTTAATAGGATACACAAATTTCCTTTCAAATCATCCTTATAAAATATAGCATAAGTGGGAGCAAAAGGTGCGCCCATAGCTGTACCCTTCACCTGTAAATAAACTTCATCCTCAAAGCAAAAATAATTGTGGGTCAAACAAAACTCAAGCAGGGAAATCCAAAAAGATATATGAAGTCACACTCCCATTACGTTTTGAACTGCCTCTAGTCCCCACTTACACTGTAAGTTAGTATACATGAATTCACATCCACTGTCACCCAGTAATACTATTTTCTTTTTCATTTGCAGAGCAGCTTGGATTTTTCTTTTTTCTTTTTTCTTTCCTAAACCTGTTTGTGATAGTGCCCAAATTCAAACTTATGCTATTCACAACCTGTTACCTCTTCTTCCTCTTTCAAGTTTCCTGGTAACACTAGTTTTAAAACATGCATATCATCACACCCCTATTCATCCATACTTCAGAGGTTTCTTAAGGTTTTCATGTGTCTGCAACACATTATCATTTCTGTACCTTACCTTTTGGACTATCCACAGCACCAGGAGTGTTCACAAAGTGTCTTTCTCCAGTTATAGCTCATTGTAGGCTACAGGGTATCTACATTTATCCATATTTAGATGACTTGCTTATCTTTGTAGATTCTTTTTCAGAGTGACAGGAATCTCTCTCTCTCTCTTGGGTGACAGATCTCTTACACAAGCTGGGATTCCAAGAGAACATTTAGAAGTCTTTCCTGACTCCTTCAGACAGGATTGTGTATTTCATCTTTACAGTTCAAAGAGATTTTCTTCCATGGAGAAATAAGTAGATGTATATCTAGATCTATTTTTAAAGTTTTCCACTCAAACTTCAGTCACTGTGATGCAGTACCTCAGGATGTTGGTTCTCCTGGCTGCTCTGATTTTCATGATACCCCTGCACAACCTCACATGAGAAATATATAGTAGTATATGAAATTTCTGATTCCAGCACCAACCCCATTTGTCTTTTCAAATCCCAGGGCTAGGTTTTGCCGGACAAGAACAACTGATATTCTTAATTCAAGGTTTCCCCTTTTCCCTTCCCTCTTCCAAAGCAGTTGGTCACTGTGGATGCCTTGGACTTGGCTTGAGGGGCAGTTTCAAGAGAGGTAAAAGTGAGTGTGTGTGGGACAGCAAGGACAGACAAAAGCACACAACTAAGAGATGCCCGCCCCGATCAAGGCACTTAACTCTCTGAATCAAATTTGGTCTCCAGGACCTCTTCAAGTTGTTACAGACAATACCTCAGTCATGTGGTACATCAACAAGCAAGGGGGAGCCAGGTCATACCCCTTTGCAGACTAGCTATGTTAGCTTGGGCTATAGCTTCACAACACAGTCTTATTCAGCAGACATCCTACATTCTGCCAGTGCATATGGGCCAGGGCTGACACTCATGAATGAAAACTAGAATGAGGTGTCTTCCAAGATTTGATCCATTGGTGGGGAGTTACTCAAGTAGACTTCTTTGCCTCCTCTCTTAACAATCAACTAGCAAGATTCTTCTCCAGGACTGCATGCAGTAAGGCCTGGAAGACAGATGTTTTTTCTCTTCCTTGGACAAGGATGCTTTTGTATGCTTTTCCATCCTTTCCACTAATATCCAGGGTACTTCTGAAGATTCAGAAGGAGTTTGATGTGGTCATTGTGGTGATTCCCTTCTGTTCCATGGAACCATGGTTCTCCCTTCTTTTGGAAATGGCCATGGGCAATTACCAGAAGCTTCCTCACAGACTGGATCTTCTTGTAGGCTCATAAGAGATTGCTAGGCTATCTACCAGGAGGTCATTTTATGCCTAGGCATTTCATCCCAATGTAATGCCATAGAAATGCTAGTCAATACCAAAGATTGCATTTAGTGATGACTGCTAATGCCCAGGAGGATTGTGGGCGCTATTCCTGGTAAGAATTTATAGTGCCCCATCCACTTGTCTGGGTATTTCTTGAACAGTTGTAGAGGTGCTCTGTTTCAAAGGACTTGTTAGTCTGTTCCAAAGACTCGGCAATCACTGGGAGATAAATCTGTCCCTCCACCCAGTCCTATTTAAGTCACAGGCCATATTTATGTTTCTGCAATGGGTAGCCCTAGTCCTCTTTGATTTACGGATATGCAGCAAGTTCATTAGGTTTGGGACTTGGATTGCTCTGTGGGCTGCGCTTAAGTCTCCCTTAAGTAGTCTTATATGATACAGAGTATAGTGACAAGGACTGTAGTCGGTCTGTGTAAGGCACATGCTGGAGCCCCTTGATCTTCTTTGGTAGAAACCTCTGAGGTCTCTCTGTTTGCTGCAGGTGCTTAGTACAGGACATGCTGAATGGGGTGTCGTACTCAATTATGGGTCAGGTAAGTGCAGAGTATAGGGGGGTTATAACTTCTTTTGCTGTCAAGGAGATGCTTTACTAATCAAGTGTGCTATGTAAAAAGCTTTCCTTACTATGGTAGATACATGGTGGTCGAAGTTAAGGTTGCAGTCAACTTGTGATTCTAGGTCCCTTACCTTTTTCATGGATACTTAGGGTATTGTTGCTGATTTGATAATGTGAAGGGATATTGTTTGTGCCAAAAGGGAATGATGATTCATTTCTTTGCATTCAGTTTGGGAACATGACTAATACAGTAGTCAATGGTCTGTGTGAGACCCTCCTGGAGTAATTGACATAATTTGGGGATTCAGTGATTGCACCTAGTTAGCAGTCATCTGCAAACTTGGTCAGCCACAACCCCTAAGTTTTGACTTGAACTTCTGATAAGTATATAGTAAACAGTAGGGGGCCCAGCATTGACCCCTGTGGCACCCCACTGATAACAGGTCTGCTAGTTGATGTGGAGTCACCCACTTTGATAGTGTTTGTCTGGTTTATGAGCCATTTGGTAACCTATCTTACAACAAAGGGGTTTACATTTAGTTTGCTAAGTTTATTGGTAATGCCTGAATGTGGGATTGTGTCAAAAGCCTTTGCTAAGTGGAGGTATGGTGTGTGCACAGATTTACCCTCATCAGTGACCTTGGCCACACTTTCAAAGAAATCTACTAGATTTAACAAGCAGGATCTGCCCTTCACAAAGCCAAATTGGGTAGGATCCAGGGTTTGGAGGTCACCGTTGTCTTTATTTATGAGGTCCATAATGATATGTTCCATGACCTTACATATGAGGCTGGTCAGGCTTATGGGTCTGTAATTCCCTGGGTCTGTTGCTAGGCCAACTTTGTGGAAGGGAGTAACTGTAGCTGTTTTCCATTCCACAGGAACAAAGCCTATCTTTAGGCTATGATTGAAAAGGGTACTTAATGGTGATGCTAGTTCATATTTTAGTCTATTTAGACGACAGCCTGGGATGTTGTCTGGTCCCATAGAGGCTGTATTTTTGCATTGGACAGAGCTTTGAGGACCTGCTTTTCAGATATGTAGGGTGGGGGTGGGGTGTTTGTAGGGTGGGGGTGAGGGGTTTAGGGGAAGGGTTGTTGAAAGTTAGGAGGGGATGAGGGAGTGAAATTTTCACCAAACCTATCCACTAGCAGGTTTTCTGTCTCTGTGGGGTCAGTTACACAAGAACAGCAGTGTGTGATATATCGCAGCATTAATTGACTTCAGTGGGCTGCCTGGATGAAAGGGCCTTTGGCACTTCTTTACTGATGATGTGCAGCAGCTCCTAATGGAGGCAAAAGCTGCTACTAGAAAGTCATATATTACCAAATGGAAAAGGTTTTGTACTTGGTGCCAGCAACATAACCAGTACTCATTCAGTGGTAAGTTTTTTTCTGGTTTTACAATATTTGTGTGAGTTGCTGTCCTATGGCCTTTCTTACTCCTCTGTCAAGGTAAAGTTATCATCTGTTTCAACATTTCTGCCCAGGGATCCTCCTCTTTCAATGCAGTCTCACGTCAAAATGTGTTTGAAAGGAGTTTTACATAAGAGGCCTCCAAGAAAACTTGCGGCATCTCTTTGGTATCTTAATTTTGGGTTAGAAAAGCTAACACTTGCTCCATTTGAACCAGATAACCTGTCTGATTTGAGGTTATTAACTTGGAATACAATTTTAATGATTGCTGTAACCTCTGCAAGAAGAGTACTTTAGTTGCAAACTCTCAAATGAGTCAGACATATCTCATTTTCACAGGGATAGGGTTCCTTTGAAAGCTAATCCTCCTTTTATGCCTAAAGTGGTGTCAAAGTTTACTTTAAGCCAAACTATTCATCTCTCTGTTTTCTTTCCTGAACTTAAAAAATGAAGGGGAAAAGGATAGCCCATACCTTAAATATCCACATGCAACTCGGGTACTATCTTGACAGAACTAGATCTTTCACATAATTGGATCAATTGTTCATTTCTTGTGAAGGTAAGAAGAAGGGCAAACTGTGTCAAACAAGATTATTTCCAAATGGTGGCCTAAGGTTATTAACATTTGTTGTGCTCAGTATACGCCAGACAGGGTCAAGACCCACTGTACCAGTCCATTGGCTTTATCTGTGACTTTTTGGATGGGGTCGGATTCTAGAAGTATTGTAGAAGTGTCTGTTTGGTCCTCTGTACATACTTCTAAAAATAACTGAAGCTTGATTCCTTCTCTAGATTCAGATCAGGCTTTGAACTTTTCTTCTTCCAAGTCCCAGATTTAGTATGCTAGGGTAATCTACCTATATAGCTAAGTCTTCTGCAGCAGCAGTCAATATAATGGATATAGTATGGATATAGTACAGTTGTGTAAGTAAACTTACCATCACTGTAGATGCTTGAGTCATCACTGCTGTAATGGCTGCTCTCTCCCTCCACCCCATTGTGTTTTTAAACCAGGGTGTGGACATTTATTTTGTGTCATTCCTAGCATTGTCCTTTCAACTTCCCCCTCTCTGTTGGCAGAAAGCTGTAAAGAGCTTGGCACCCAAACTTTCTTTTAGTTAGCTCAACTTGAGCTGCCTGACAGTTTAGGTGCGTGGAAGGTGCCCTGAATTTTTGGAAGCTGGCCACCTGTTATATCCTTTGCAGGATATAACCCATATAGCTAAGGCTGCTTCAGCAGTGCTCATTCGAACATCTACTGTTATGGTAAGTTTACTTACACAGCTATACTTTCGAAAGAGTGCAAATAAAAGTTGCTGATGTAACAGTTGTATTATTAATATGTGTTTTGTACCATTTGTGACATTTTGTTTTCGTTTGTTTTTGTTGTTGCAGGTGATTGGAAGTGATGATGTTGCAGTACCAACTCACCTTTACAAAGTCATTCTTGCAAGAAAAACTAAAAATTCCACAGAACCCCTGGCGGTGGCAGCATTTGTCATTCCCAACCAGCCATTAGGCTTTGATCATTTGCTACCTGACTTCCAGGTAAATTTAATGGATCTGGAGAAGATGTCAGGACTTTCTTTCTTTCCGAAAATAGACCAAGGAAAAAGTTGCCACAACCTATGTGAGGTGGACACTTGCAAGCTAATGAATTACAAAGAATTCACTGTTTACATTACTGCACGTAAAGTACAAAGTGCAAGGACATTGCACAGATTGGAAAAGGTCATGACTGAATTAAAAGAAGCTGACATTCAGCCAGATGAATATCTGACAAAATTGTATGAGAAGAAAAGAGCAGAACTTGAATCAAAAGAACAGAGTGAAAATAAAGAAAGGCGATCAGGTTAGCACAAGGCATCACTTACTGAAGGGCGTAGTGCCTTGACCAGGGATATATATATATATATATATATATATATATATATATATATATATATATATATATATATATATATATTTTGTTTTTTTTTTTTTTCCCAGGTGGTGATAATGCTGTTTGAACTTTAGAGTAGCATCATAATTGGTGGGCGAGATGCAGAAATAAACTTTCTCTATATTACTTTCTACTCATAACTGCATAAATTACATATTAGCTTACAGACACACTCCATGTCACATAAATATAGCCTCCTACGTATTCTTGTTTAACAAATATTTTATGACATATTATGCATCTTTTCTCAGTATTTTCAGAAATTGCTACATAATGTTGCAAGTGAAAGAAGAATTTTTGAAACAATAGGTAAAGTGTAAATGTAGGTGGTGAATCTGCCAAATACTGTAGTCAAAGCTATATAAGCTGCAAAGTATTAGCTTACAAATGCACTGTATATGTCATAAAAAACTCTCTGCTATTTGACATGTACTTCCCTGTATTTTATTTATTATCACTTATTACTGTTTTATATCACAGTTGCTCGGTATCCAAATTTTATTCTTAGTAAAAGATAGAAACATGTTTGTAATACTATTCCTACTGAGAAAAAGTAGCAAACATTTGCTAGAGAATCTCAAATCACCATTTATGGCACCCAAAAGAGTGTCTTTATAAAATATATAACAAAATTACAACATTAATTACTCTGATTAATAGCAAACACATTTATCTGCAGTCTTTCCATACTAACCTAATATATTTTCTGAGGCTAGGAATCACACATATTGAAAAATCGCCAACTTAAAATATTCATAAGAATAGAGGCGCACATTATCAAAATTAGTATGTTATAAATCGTATACTTGCTTCTCCTATAACACTTGAGTAAATGGATAAACATACTTAAGCCCTCCTTAGGTGACATACCAAAGGATCTGATATGGGGAGTAGAGTAGTTAGGAGCCACTTTAGACAAGGTGATTGTCTTTAAAGTATGTGGCAAAAGTGATCTGGAGATGGTTCTTCACACAGCAGCATAGGTAAGGGCTAGGGGGCAGTGCCCTGGGGAAAGATTTAGATGTCAGGCTAAGTCCTCCCGACCTTATTCCTGCTAGATGATGAAAGCAGAACTAAGCTATACAGATCTAGCATTATGGTAAAAATGTTAACTTTTGTTTAATTTTCGTATCTGATGCCATATCATGCATGCTTAGGAACAGCCTAAACACATTTCTAAAATCTGAAATAGCATATTTACAACATTGATAACTGCAGTAAAGAACTAAAGACATTTTGGTATGTTCTTTCCAGTAACTGCATGGATTTTTAAGGCTGCAAATCATACATGTTGAAAGTTATCAGCTTAAAATATTTCGAGGTTAGAGGCCCATCATTTCAAAAACAGTATATGCTGAATCATGTACTACCACCCAAAGAACATATGTAAGTATTTTTTAGGTAGCAGAACAGATTCATTTCCTATATGTCTAACTCCATTACATCACACTCAGGACAGCCAAAACATGGAGAGAGTCCATTTACATAGCTGTGTTTGCTTTTTCAGAACATCTCATACCAATGAACAGAAATAAAGACTAACCCCTTTTTCAGATATAATCAGTATGAGTGACATTTTTTTGTAAAACCATTACAAGTGGCATCCTAGGTTTTTACAAAATCCAAATGGTTCACCGATTCCTCACCTTCTGACACTCCACTTAGACTCATTTTTTTCTTCTAGCTTTATCTTACAAAAGAAACAAGCTGTTAATCAATAAATACCAGCAGCCAATAGGTTTTGATTGTATTAACCCTTTCTTCATGAGCTTTTGATTAATTGACAAAAAAAAAAAAAATCACAATCATCAAAGTCAAATCTTCCAGTCATCTGACGTATGTGACTAAAAGTCCTGAAAAATGTTTTACTTCTTATAAAATCTATTCTGATGTAGTTCCATGTTCTTTTGTATTATGTCTTAACAGCATCTTTTGACAGTTGCAGATCAGGCTGCTGTTTTTAATTCCATCTTCCTCTTCATTTCTTATTCTTACATCATCTCTTTTCTACTTCTCATAACTTTTCTAGCACCATGACATGCACAACAATTTAGCATGATTTTACTCTTAAATTCACATCATATATACAACTTTAATAAAATGTCACCTTATTTAATCACAAAAATGTAATAACTGGAGGAGAAATTCAACCATGTGAGATACCATAAGATCTTTCCTCTGTGTTAGTTTCTTGAGTAGTTATGGGAAATTAAGTGGTAGTGAGTTTTGAAGTTATTCCTGTACTAGTCTCTGTTTGTATTAGGATTCATTCCTTAGATGTTCATCGTGCATACAGCTGCAGTAATCAAATATGGGTTCTCTGCTGTCAGGCGGTCCCTCGGTCGGCCGAATTCCAAAGTCTTGGTCCGGCGTCGGTTGTTGTCGCATTCTTTCCTGACGTCAGTGCGACAGGGGTATATAAGACACAGCCGATGCCATATTCTTCAGTCTTTTTTGCCACGAAGCAGAAGCAGTTCGCAAGTGCCGGTCGGCCAGCTCCTGAATTTACGAAAAATTGGAAACCGAAGTCTTCTTTAAAGCAAGTACCCCGTTGGGGAAACTTTTCTTGCCTCAGACCGATGTCAGACTAAGTTAACAATTGTATTTCTTGTGGGAAGCAAATACTGCATAAGGATTTCCATTCCCTCTGCATACTTTGTTTAGGCCCAGACCACGACGTCGCGGGCTGTCGCTTTTGTGCTTCTTTCAATAAACGCACTATTAAGCGTCGGGCGGAGTTCGCCCAACATTTTTTTGGTAAAGCATTTGATTTTAAAATGTTGTCGGAGACTCCGACTACCGTTTTGTCCAAAAAAACGCAAGGACAAGGACCGACACGCGAGGTCCGCGGTCTCCACCGACACCACGCCAAAACCAACTGCACGTGGTCCAGTTCTCAGCGAGACGCCTTTGCAGTCCCTGACTACCGACGACACTCCTTTGGCGGTGTCTTCTGTACCTGAGACCGCAGGTGCCTCGGCCCTTACTCAGACTACAACCACCGAAGCCACTGTGAGTGTTGAGTCTCCTAATGTGGACAGGTCCACTTCCACCCAGGGTGTCTTTAGGCCCTCATCTTCCTTTTCCATTAAGGCCTTTACTAAGTCCAAATCAGCCATGCATCCCAAGAGGCCTGTTGCTCAGGGCCCATCCCCAGGCCCCATGCCTAAAAAGCAGATGCTTAAAATGGCAGAGGATTTGATTACCCTTATCAGGGGTTCCCAACCCCCGCCAGGCAAGAGACCCAGAGTGGAGGAAGATTCTCCCTCTTCTGAACAGGGCTGCATTTTCTCAGAACATTCTGATGTAGAGGAGCACTCGTACTCCCTTTATGAAGATTTGGATGCAGAACAGTCCATTCCTTCTGTATCTCCCCCAGAGGATTTCTCTTTTGGGGAAACCTTTCACACCTTGAGGTAGCACTTCCATTGGGAAGGCCAAGACTTTTCTGATTCCAAGAAAAGGCTTAGGGAATTTCTTTTGTTACCTCAACACAGACCGCTGGCTATACCTCCTGTCTTGGACATACTTGATGATGTTTACTCGGAGGCTTGTCTTAGTCCGGATTCCCTGCCTCCTGCTCAGTCAAACCTGATAGGTACTACAGAGTTCCTGACTCTCACCAATTTCTTTTCAAAAGCCATAATGCTGACCCTGAAACCATTTCTCAAGGCCCCAAGGGAATGAAGACCTCTACTGCCAAGAATCCACTTCCTTCCGAAAGAGAATCTAGATCCTTAGAAAGGTGGGGGAAAAAGGATTAACCTCGGCCACCCCAGCCATGAGGGCCTTAAATTGTCAGTTCCATATGCTTAAATACCAGCAGATGTTCTTCATCTCACATTGCTGCAGTCCTAACACTTGGGTAGTCCGCTGTCCCTCGGTCGGCCCGAATATCAGAGTATATCAAGGCGCATTTGACTGACATCAGAACATCAGGGTACAAATGCGCATGACCGACGTCATATCCTCAGTCTTTTTTGCCGCATGGTCCGATGCAGAAGCAGTGTTGCAAGTGCCGTGGCGTTCTGAAATATTTCACCGGAGTTTCAGACCGAAGTCAGAGTTGGTTAAATACAATATTTTGTTTTTCTTGCCTCAGTGGTTTACCGGATGTCAGAAAAAGTAAATAACTGTATTTCTTGTGGGAAACAGATAGGATTACCATAATTTGTGTATACCTTGTTTGGGACCTGAGCACGACGTTGTTGGGTGTCGCTTTGTGCTAGGTTCAATAACTATAAAGCGAAGGTTGGATTGTGCCAGGTTGGTCTTTGGGAAGATATGCCGCCGGATGCTCCGGCGCTTCCTCAAAGAAGCGCAAGGATAAGGCAGTTAAACCTAGATTAGAGAGTCGTAGAACCGAACGCCCGGTTCTTAGGAGGCGCCAGTGGAACCGGTGGTTCCGGAGGCCTCTGGAGTCCCAGGGAGAAACTTTGTTTTACAGGATGTGGCCTCCCAGGAGGCAGGTCAGGCTGTAGGGGCTTCTCAGATAACTGTACTCCCTCCCTTCCTAAGGTGTCTAGGCCCTCTTTCTGCTTCCAAGGCTTCTCCTAGAGGCAGGTCTAGTCTGGCTTCTGTGGGTGTCCCTCCTACTTCTTCAGGTTCTGTGCCCAAGAAGCACATGCTTAAAATGGCAGAAGATTTAATTACTTTAATTAGAGGCTCTATGCCCCTCCTGATAAGAGGCCTAGGATGGAACCTGTGTTGGGGATTATGAGCAGGCTGATGTGTCTGAGTCTTGAAGACTTGCAGGAGTATTCTCATTATTCTGATTCTGATGTGGATGATTCTACTCCTTCTGCTTCTCCTCCTGAGGATTTTTCTTTTTCAGAGACCCTTCACTCCATGAGAGAGCATTTTAAATGGGAAGGTCAGGATTTCTCTGATTCCAGGAAAAGGCTTAGGGAATTTTTGTTTTACCCGAGCATAGGCCTTTAGCTATACCTCCTGTTCTGAATGTGGTGGAAGATGTGTTTGCAGAGGCTTCTCTTAATCCTGATTCTTTGCCTCCTGCTCCTGTTAAACCGGATAGGTATTACAGGGTGCCTGAAGCTCATAAGTATCTTTTAAGAGTCCTAGGGCAGACCCAGAAACTGTTAGCAGGGGCCTAAGGGTGTTAAGGCTTCTGTTGTCAAGAATCCGGTTCGGCAGATAAAAGGCCAGGGCCTTGGATAGATGGGGAAAGAAAGTTTATACTTCTTCCACTCTAGCCATGAGAGCTTTGAATTGCCAGTTTCACATGTTGAAATATCAAAATTATCTCCTTTCACAGTTGAAATCTAAGGTTGATGCTCTGGCGGAAGGTATTGATTGTAAAGAGTTACAAGATTTAGTGCATGTTTCTGAACAGGTGGGTAAGCATTCTTTGCAATGTGGTTTTGATGCTGTACAGGCCTCGTCTAGGGTGGCTGCCACTGGGTCAGTTCTTAGGCATGCCTGGCTGAGGGATCAAAATTTATCTGACCATGTTAAAACTAGGATTTTGGATGCCCTTTGCAATCTGATGTCTTGTTTGGTTCTCCTGTTGAAGCAGTTTTAAAGAAAATGGAAGACAAGGCTAAGTCTATGCAGACTGTTAAAGATTTTTTGCAGGTTCAGCCTCCAAAGTTTAGTAGAAATTGGCCTACTAAAGGGTGGACGTATCCTTCTTATAATTCCCAGTCTAGGGGTAGATCTTGGCAGGGGCAGAGGTCAGGGCTCTTTCAGGCCTAGAACAGGGGGTTCTCCTGCACAGTCTTCGGGTGAGGGCAGGGGTCAGTCCTTTCGTAAACAGACCCAATGACCTACCTTTTCAGCTGCCAGAACCTTCTCGCCTGGCAGCGCCTTTGGGAGGAAGATTGGCACTTTTCAAAGAAAATTGGAGTTTGATCACCCAAGACAGATGGGTACTGGATATCATACATCACGGTTACAGGTTTTATTTCCATACCTTGCCTCCTTTCAAAGGCATGCCAGACATTCCTCCTCAACAAAGAATAGAGGCTCACAAGCAAATTTCTCTGTTACTCCAAATAGGGGCCATACAGCCAGTTCCTATGCCAGAAAGGGGCCTAGGATTTTATTCTCTGTTCCTAGTACCAAAGAAGGGGAACACGTGGAGGCCAATTTTGGATTTATCTATCCTCAACACTTATCTGGACATTCCCAAGTTCAAAATGTTGACGTTGCAGCAGCTTTTACCTCTGCTGGGCAAAGATCATTGGATGGTAACTTTGGATCTCAAGGAGGCTTACCTTCATGTTCCTATCAGACTAAGTTGCAGGAAGTATCTGCGTTTTCAAGCTGGGACTTCTCACTATCAGTTCTCTGCATTGCCCTTTGGCTTATCTACTGCACCCAGAGTGTTCACGAAAGTTCTGGCTCCAGTGATAGCTTTCTTCAGGCTAAAAGGAATACAGATCTATCCTTATTTGGACGACTGCCTGATTCTGGCTCAAGGAAGGAAGAGCTTCTTCAACATTTGGAATATGTGATAGCAGTGCTAAGATGCCTGGGGTATTCTGTGAACGAAATAAAGTCCAGTCTAGTACCCTCTCAGAACATGTGCTTTCTGGGTGTGAGACTGAATACAGCATCCCAGATGGCCTTTTAACCCCGGACAAACAAAAGAGTCTATCCCTTTACTTCCATCAACTATCTCATCAGTCCGGGCTGACTGCAAGGACAGTCCTTCAAGCCTTAGGGTTCATGGCATCTTGTATTCTGGTGCTTCCCAATGCCAAACTGCATATGAGGAAGCTACAATGGTATCTCAAAAATGTATGGACACAGCACTGCCAGGATCTGGACACTGTCATTCAAATAATACCTTGCATTCAAAAGGAATTTTTGTGGTGGGCTCAGGAATGTCACCTAAACAAGGGACTCTCTGTGACCCGGCCAGAGGCGAGTCAGATTTTAACGACAGATGCCTCAGACAAAGCTTGGGGAGCTCATCTAAATGGAAAGTGGATACAAGACTACAACATCTACATATCAACATGAAGGAGATGTTAGCAGTCCAGTTTGCATTAATAGCTTTCAAGGATTTACTTCTTCCAGGGCAGGTGTTGATTCTAACAGACAACACAACTGTCATGTGGTACATCAACAAGCAAGGGAACACATTCTTATCCTCTATGCAGGCAAGCAATGATTTTGTGGGAGACTGCTCTCAGTTTACAACTAAGTCTTCAGGCAAAGTTTCTGCGGGAGCACAGAACTCCTTAGCAGATGTGTTAAGCAGACAAATCATGGATCCCAGTGGAAACTGGATCTTCATGTATTTCAGAAATTGACAGTGTCCTGGGAACTCCAGACATTGATCTGTTCGGTTCTCCACTAAACCACCAGCTGCCAAAGTTTTGCACCAAAAGGTTTCATCCCACAGCTTGGAAAGTGGATGCTCTTTCTTTCAGTTGGAAAAATCTTCATGTGTATGCCTTTCCACCTCTGCCTCTCCTCCCAAAGGTACTTCTGAAGGTCAGACAGGACAAGCCAAGGATGATTTTGATAGCTCCAGATTGGCCTCAACAGCACTGGTACCCATTACTGAGAAGCCTCCATGGCCTTTGCCTTTGATTCCACATCTGTTGTCCCAGGAGGACAGTCATTTGCTCAATGTCAAACTTCACTCTCTTCACCTAACAGCATGGCATATTCTGTTTTAAACCATAGAGGGTCTCAACTTCCACAACAAGTTTTGAATGTGATTTTGGAAGCTAGAAGGCCTAGTACAAGGAAAAGATAAATGGAAGAGATTTTTATTTTGGAGTGCAGCTAAGGATTTGGATGTTTCTGAGCCTGATTTAAGTGTGGCTCTTCAATATCTTACTGAGTTATTGGACAAAGGTTTGTCCTTCTCTTCTATTAAGATTCATGCTGCAGCAATTTCAGCTCACTATGATTGTGACCCACCATTGTTTTCTCATCCTTTGTTCAAGCAATTTCTTAGAGGGCAAAGAATATAAGACCCCCACGAAGGGCTCCTACTCCTGCTTGGGATCTCAATTTTGTGTTGGAGAAACTCACTCTACAACCTTTTGAGCCTGCAGCTACTGCTGAGTTGAAATATTTGTCATGGAAGACTGCTTTTTGTTGGCCATTACCTCTGCAAGAAGGGTTTCTGAATTGCAGGCCCTTATGGCAGTTGAGCCTTTCTTAATTTTCCATAAGGATAGGGTATCTTTACGTACTAATCCTTCCTTTATGCCTAAAGTGGTTTCTAGTGTGGCTTTAAACCAAACTATTCATTTGCCTACTTTTTATGCAAATCCCCAAACTAAAGGGGAAAAGATTTTGCACACTTTAGATGTACACAGGCAGTTGCGATATTATTTGGACAGAACTAAAGGGTTCAGACAATCTCAGCAGTTATTAGTTTCTTTTGCTTTGTGCTCTCAGGGCAAGCCAAACAAACTATTTCTAAGTGGATTGGATTTTGCATTGCTTTCTGTTATTCCCATCATGGCAAAGAGATTCCAGCTGGGATTAGGCCTCATTCCACTAGGGCTACTGCCACTTCAACAGCTTTTTGAGGGGTGGCTACTAAGGATATTTTGGAGGCAGCCACTTGGAGTTCAGTGCATACCTTCTCTAGGCATTACCACCTTCCACTGTACTCTAAATCCAGGGCTGGTTTTGCCACTGCTGTGTTGCAGGGCATTTTGGCAGCTCCTGCTTCATTATAGTTTAGCCATCCTCCCTTACCTCTGCTTTGGGATTCTACCCAAGTGTTAGGACTGCAGCAATGTGAGATGAAGAACATAGTACAGTTTTGTACCTACCATTAATGTAGATGTTCGAAGATCCACATTGCTGCAGTCCTCCCTCCTTCCCTCTGTAGTTTGAGGTGGTTGTGTGGGTTGGGTTATCCATCTGAGGTATATTGTGTATATTGTATATATTGTACATATTTTTGGTGTTAGGCTGGTTGGTTGTTTAGTTGTTGTCTATGGGTTTTGACCTTTCTTTTTAGGGTCTTCTGACATCTGGGGCAAGAAAAGACTGAGGATATGACGTCGGTCATGCGCATTTGTACCCTGACGTTCTGATGTCAGTCAAATCTCTGATATTCGGGCCGACCAAGGGACAGCGGACTACCCAAGTGTTAGGACTGCAGCAATGTGGATCTTCGAACATCTACATTTATGGTAGGTACAAAACTGTACTTTTCTGTTATCTCAATTAAAAAATAAAATGTCTCAACCTGAACAACCAGATTTGAAGGAATTACAGGATATGATGCATAGTGCAGAACAAGTGGGTAAACACACCTTACAATGTGGCTATGATGCCTTAGAGGCCTCAAGTAGAGCTGCTGTTTCAGGATCAGTCATTCGTAGGCATGCTTGGCTTAAGGAACAAAGCTTGCCTGATCATGTTAAAGCTAAACTACTAGATGCTCCTTTACAAAAGGATGTACTATTTGGTACTAATGCTGAGGAGATACTATGTAAAATGGAAGAAAAAGCTAAATCTATGCAAACTGTCAAGGCTTTTCTACAGGTACAACCACCTCGTTTTAGCAGGAATTGGCCTTCTAAAAACTGGTCCTTTCCAGCCACAGACAAGCCCCAAAGAGGCAGATACAGGCGCACAAGGGGCAGAGGACAATCTCAAGGATCATATAGAGGCAGACAGTGGCAAACTTCAGCACCAAGAGGTGGCGAGGACAGTGCACAACAATACAGAAAACAAACCCAATGACTTTCTCCTTTTCATGCCAAGCAAGTCTCAGCTGGCAGCTCCCTTGGGAGGAAAGCTGGCATTATTTACAAGAAATTGGCATACTATCACAACAGACAAATGGATCCTGGACATTATAAACAGAGGCTACAGATTTCATTTTCACACTCTTCCAAAAATGAGAGGCATGCCAAACCTGCCACACAATCAAAGGGCAGAGGCACAAATACAAATTTCAAAACTCATGGA
Source organism: Protopterus annectens (assembly GCF_019279795.1). Lineage (NCBI taxonomy): Eukaryota > Metazoa > Chordata > Ceratodontiformes > Protopteridae > Protopterus > Protopterus annectens. Next base: position 527,660,182 of record NC_056732.1, read on the forward strand.
CATGAAAGCTATTCAAGAGGTACCTACTCACGAACAAGGTCAAGGTTTTTATTCCAGACTATTCCTGGTACCAAGGAAAGGAACCGACTGGAGACCCATTTTGGACTTATCCATCCTAAATACATTTCTGCTCGTACCAAAATTCAAGATGCTCACATTACAGCAGCTTCTTCCCATGCTGGGCAAGGGGTTTTGGCTGGTAACATTGGACCTCAAGGAGGCATACCTGCATGTCCCAATCAGACAAAGCTGCAGAAGATACCTCAGATTTCTTGCAGGTTCAATCCACTATCAATTCTCTGCATTGCCCTTCGGCTTATCTACTGCGCCCAGAGTATTCACGAAATGCCTGGCATCAGTAATCGCCTACTGCAGACTTCAAGGGATACAAATTTACCATTATTTGGATGACTGCCTGATCCAAGCAGACAGCAAACACAAACTTCTGGAACATCTGGCTTATGCAATACGGTTACTGAATTCTCTGGGATACACAATCAGCAAAGAGAAATCCAGGCTATCACCATCTCAGAAAATAACTTTCCTAGGTGCCAACTTGGACACAAACACCCAGATGGCCTACCTTACGCCAGAAAAACAGGGGCAACTAACTCAGTACTTCAAAATACTAGCAAATTGTACCAGGCTTACTGCAAGGAAAATCCTGCAGGCTCTGGGCTTCATGGCATCTTGCATTCTTTTAATCCCATGTGCAAAGTTGCATATGAGAAAACTTCAGTGGTACCTAAAAAACCTATGGTCTCAGCACAGCCACAATTTGGAAACAATAATACCAATAATTCCATGTTTGCAAAAGGAATTTCTATGGTGGGCCCAAGCATGTCAAACAAACACAGGTCTCCCATTCTGCAAGCCTCAAGCAAATCAAGTAATCACAACAGACGCCTCAGATTATGCCTGGGGGGCGCACATGACAGACAGGTGCATTCAGGGCAAATGGTCCCAAAAGGAAAAGCACCTTCACATCAACCAAAAAGAAATGCTAGCAGTGATAAATGTAATTACAGCATTCAAGGACCTCCTTCATCCAGGACAACTATTAATAAGAACAGACAACACCACAGTAATGTGGTACATAAACAAACAAGGAGGAACACATTCATACCCACTGTGCAGACTACCCATGACACTTTGGAACTTGGCTCTGGAATGGCAAATGGAACTTCAAGCACAGTACTTGCCAGGTTTGGAAAACATGCTGGCAGACAGTCTAAGCAGAAATATGAGAGATCCGCATGAATGGAAGTTGCATCCTCAGGTGTTTACACAGATGATCCAAGCATGGGTAAGGCCAGACATAGATCTCTTCGCCTCTCACAGGAATCATCAATTGGAAACGTTTTGTTCAAGGACCTTCCATCCAAAGGCCTGGAGTGTGGACGCCCTTTCATTCAGTTGGACAGCATGGACAGTGTACGCTTTCCCACCTCTGTCTCCTCTGCCCAAGGTGCTCTTGAAAGCAAGAGAAGACAGACCGAAGATGATACTGATTGCTCCAGACTGGCCAAGACAGCACTGGTACCCACTCCTGAGGAGCCTAACACATACTCCTCCCTGGTCCCTACCTCTAATATCTCTTCTGCTGACTCAGCACAACTACAAAACTCTTCACAGTCAACTGAAAACACTCAATCTCGCTGCATGGAAAATTCCTTAACACCTCAACAGACCTTACTCTCCAAAGAGGTACAGGATGTCATTTTGGAGGCCAGAAGGCCATCTACTAGAAAGGCTTACTCAGCAAAATGGAAACGGTTTTGATCTTGGAATGAGAAAAAAGGCCAGGACCCTACAAAACTAAATTTGCTTCAGGTATTACAGTATCTAGCTGAGCTGCTGAACAGTGGACTCTCATTTTCCTCCATAAAAATCCATACCTCAGCCATTTCTGCAGTATTCAACACGGATCCACCCTTATTCTCTCACCCACTCTTAAGACAATTCCTCAGAGGGGCTAAGAATATAAGACCACCAAGGAAACAACCAGTCCCAGCCTGGGATCTTAATTATATTCTAGAAAAATTAACATTGCCTCCCTTTGAACCAGCTGCCTCAACAGATTTGCAATATTTGTCCTGGAAAACAGCCTTCCTTCTGGCCATTACCTCAGCTCGTAGGGTTTCAGAACTGCAAGCCCTTTTGGCTGTGCAGCCCTTTCTAATCTTCCATCAGGACAGGGTTTCCCTTCAAACCAACCCATCATTTATGCCTAAAGTGGTATCCAGGGTAGCTTTAAATCAAGCCATACACTTGCCTACCTTTTACCCCAATCCTCAAAACAAAGAGGAAAGGCTGCTGCACTCTTTAGACATCCACAGACAGCTACGTTATTACTTGGACAGAACAAAGCCTTTTAGGAAATCACAACAACTTTTTGTGTCCTATGCTGTAGGAGCTCAAGGGAAGCCAGTGACCAGACAGACAATTTCAAAATGGATAGGCCACTGCATACGGTTTTGTTACTCCTATCATGGGAAATCTGTCCCTACAGGCATCAAATCCCACTCCACCAGGGCCACAGCTACCTCTACAGCCTTCCTCAGAGGAGTTCCTACCAAAGATATTTTGGAGGCAGCCACTTGGAGTTCTGTGCATACCTTCACAAAACACTACCACCTGCCTTTATATTCCAAAACTAGAGCAGGCTTTGCCACTGCTGTATTGCAGGGCATTCTGGCTCATCCCAGTTCCACCTAGTGCCTACCACCCTGTGCGTAGCTTTGGGATTCTACCCATATGTGATTATTGCAGCTGTATGCACGATGAACATAGTACAGTTTTGTACGTACCATAAATGTAGATGTTCGAGTGCTAATACAGCTGCAGTACAGGTTTCCCTCCCTCCTTCCCCTCTTGGTAAAGGACTAGTGGCTAACACCTCCTCTTACAACCTAATTTGGGTATCCTCCTATGGTGTATTTGCTTGCAACTACTGTTTTTTGATTACATTGCATTGCTTGAATATATTTTTATATATAATTTATGTATTGCCTTCCTTCTGGGGGCACCTGACATCTGGGGCAAGAAAAGACTGAAGAATATGGCGTCGGCTGTGTCTCATATACCCCTGTCGCACTGACGTCAGGAAAGAATGCGACAACAACCGACGCCGGACCAAGACTTTGGAATTCGGCCGACCGAGGGACCGCCTGACGGCAGAGAACCCATATGTGATTACTGCAGCTGTATTAGCACTCGAACATCTACATTTATGGTAGGTACAAAACTGTACTTTCTATATTACATCTATTCACCAAAAGTTGTATAAAACCAGTGGCACTATAAACATCTGAATACCTCAAACCTTCTGAAATACATTTAGAAGGAGTTTTGCCCCTATCTAGGTATCTATTAGATTTCCTTAATATTTCAGCATAGGAAACCCTAACAGTTTCCATAACAGATTGCACCAGGAATACTTCCATGGTATGTGACAAGCTCTTCAACCTCAGATATGGAAAGCTGCAAGTCAAATATTCTGTAGAGACAAAATTGTAAGTCAGAGTTTTAGTATTGGTTTTGTTAACCTGAAAACCAGACACCTTACCATAACAATCTAACATCTCAGAGTTGTACTTCATCGTGCTCATGTTCTGACAGACAGACAAATCATTTGCAGAAAAGAAAAGATGTTATCCCCATCTCAAACATCTTGTATATCCATATAACAGAAACCTGAATAAGTCTTGCCGAGGATGTCAGCTATACAGTACAGAACAAGGAAAGCAGGAAACCGTTTTCTCTGAGAGCTTAGCTAAGCGCAAAAAGAACCTAGAGAACAATTTATATTTTGTCTCTGTTTGTTGAGTCAGTATTAACATTGTCCAGAAACTCGGCAAGTTCCAATGAAAACCTGAAAGCTTTTTGTACTAACAACAAAATTCTCAGTTAAAGATTTTGAAGATGTTATTTGCTTTTAGATTAGTTGTCATCAGTGGAATGTCTGTGGCTTTTGCATCCCAAATTAAATCTGCAGTCTTTGTAATGTCATCAAATGTTGTGATGGCCTGCAGCCAAATTATACTGATGAGAGACATTCAACTTAGGTAGTAGAGGAGTAACCATTTCAGGCAGAAGAGAGATAAATATTTTATAACCATTATTAAAGACCAAATCAGCCTCTATGTAGCTAGAAGATCTGTATCTTTCCTCTGTATTATGTATGGCTGAGACCCCTGCTTGTTACCAACAAAGAAAGACCATTTTTGTTTCAAAGGGTTAGGTGCACCTGGCAGCCTAGCTACAGCTCTGTTTGCCTGAGCATAGAGTCAAAACTTGGATCTGATTGCAATGATGGGAGCTGTTTTACCCACAGCTGTAACTTGACCCTTAGTTGTTGCCACCTGTTTTCTTTATACCTTTAAATCCGGTCATAAATAATAGGTTTAAAGAGCCTAAAATTTTGGGTATTACTTGCCCTTCTTCGGGACCCCAGTCTAGTAACATCACCAGCTGACCTTGAAACCATTTCTTAAATTTCTTTACTTTAGAAAGTGACACAACTACACCTCCATTTTTCCAAGGATAGTCTATAGCTCTTTTTTTAATTACCTGAACAGCATGATCTAATGATGAAACTAAAGGTATTTTTAAAGAAACTGCCAAGCGAACATGTTCACCAGAAGTCAAGGCTCTGTCTCACCTGGCAAATATCTGAAACCTGGGCAAGTGATAAGAGTGTCTTGTGCTACCCCAGACAGTCGTCGTAAAGTAAAATCTGAAATATCCACCAAGAACAATGATCCTTCAAGGTCTAGGGTTTGCTTGCACATCAGATGTCCATGATTTGTATCCCCAATTTATGACAGTGTTCCTTCATGAAATACTGACGTATTGCCCAAAGTAAATAATATGATATGTGTAGATCCATTTAAAGCATAAATATTCTTCCATTATCTTTGTATTGCCCATTGTTCCTTTACTGTCAGATATCTAACACACGTGCCTGTAAGGTTTCAGATAATTTGCTTTGGATAGTTTCTGGCCAGTATCTCTCCTTCTGGGAATGGGAAAAATTGTTCTTTGTGTTCCTATATCTCACTAAAGTCAAAAGTTGTAATCTCTCCAAATGTTTATCTTGTACGAAAAGGATGTGTACATGTGCATGTTTGCCAAAAATATGCTGTCACTGTCATATAGTGCTTCACTTGTATTGCATAATGTCACAGATCTACATCTCAACATATTTGCACTTCATAGCCACCTCTTCAATGGCCACCCTGGTATTTGAGGATCTGTTTCACCATTGTTTCATTTTAAAGACAACCCTTTCTGAGTCAAGTAGAAGAAGCACTTTTATCTCTCTTGAGACTGTATTATATCCATTCCATATTTGCTGATCTGGAAACAGGACTCCTCAATAATAATAAGACTGAGGCTGACAACATTAGGACTGCTTGGAAAATAAAATAGCTGCCAGGCACTCTTCCTATCCCATAACGCATCACAGTACTGACTTGCCAAATCTTTGCTGCGAGGCTTAGATTTGAATGAGGAAAACATTCCTGTATCGCCTTTAAACCTTTGAAGTGACATTTGCATTTTTTTAGTAAATAGCATTCCTGCTGTTTTGTTTTTTTTTACATTTTTGTCTACACATTTTCTTTCAGGAATTTTTCTTCTTCTTCACCTAGGCTCTTCTTTGACTTAAACATGGAACATTCCATTCCATAGATGTTCCATTAAGAATAAGATCCCTTCCCAAAGTAGGCATTCCCAATGTACATATTGCCTTGAGGGCATTATTGACATCTTTAAGTGCCTCATTTGCTAAGATATCTGTAATCTGACCTTAAGAGTCAAAAGGGAACATTTTAAAGTTTAACAGAACAGTATTTCTCAGCAAAGGAATCTACCAAAGCCTCTACAGAAGCTTTAGGTTCTTACTCTTCAGCTTCTACCTTGCAAAAGATAGCCACACGTTTGGTTCACCATCCTGTTTTAAAAAGGGCTAGACTTTTGTAACAAACCTTGCCAAATCTGGCCATGTGTTACTAAAGTTTTGGTTGGATGAGTCTGTACAGTAAACCATGGTGAAAGTTTATCTGACACATTAGCAGAAATGGTTAGGATTACTCCACTGCTTGATTCTTCTGAAATCTCCTTTTTAAGAAGTTCTGTCAGATGGGGTTTTCCCTTTCATTCAGACCTCGAGGCCACCTGTACCTGTCACCTTCTCCACCTGCAATGATTACGACAGGTTGGCAAAGGTCCTTTGGAGGGGCTTGGCAAAGCACTGCAGTACTGCTTCCCATTTTCCTTCTGTAGGAATGAGGAATCTCTGACAGTATTCTTGCCACAACATAGAACACAATGGGACCCTGTTACTTTATTGAAAATTCACATAATTGAATGGCATTTCGAATGGCATTTTATCAAACCTGCTGTTCATCAAACCATTCTGATTGAGATCTTATTATGGTGGGGATCAGGAAATTTGCGCTTTCCCCACTGTAGTGCGATGTCAGAGTTAGTATATATAATTAGCAGGGGTGGGGGCTTTGGGGTTCTTTGAATGGCATTTCAGATGAAATATCGTTGATGATGTGTATCTTCGATGAAGTAATATAGACCTGAACACAACATGTAGTAATCTAGTTTTTCATATCCTTTCTGATTATGTCAGCCTCAACTCTTTCATCTTAGTGTTGGTGTCTCTGCTGATGTTGACTTCTGTTTTGACAATTTTGGCACCATATTTGCTGTTGTTGATACTTCTGACATTGGGTATCTTTAATATTTATGTTGCTTATGTCATTGTTGTTCTTGGTAGTAGTGCTCTCAGCACCAAGGAAATGTATTATACGCTCTGCATTAGTGTTAATGCCAGTACTTTCAGCACACGTTATCAGGCCCAGCCTATGAGGCCTTTAGGATTTGGATGCAGCTGTCAGTAATGCCATATGCTTTACAGTGTTTTCATCAATGCAGTGTATCCTGACTTTGATATTGTCACTGACTTCTATGCTAAACCAGTGTGTTCTTAAGCTCTCAGCTTGTAACCTGTCCCATAGCACCAGGTTAGACAGATTGCAGTCCTAATGGAGTCTTCCACCCTGGCCGTTGAATCACAGAACGTCCCTACTCCTCTTCAGACTCCATCACCAAAAAAGCCTAGGAGGGTCCTTTGTAAGAAGAGACAAAGACTCCCCACAAAAGTTGAGATCCCTACAGCAGATTACAATGATGAGGATGCCAGTTACCATTCACCCCCCAATGTTGTCCAAAGTTTGGGGAATATTTAGAATTAATATATCAAGTAGGGTGGTACCTATCGCCAAGTATCTTAACCTCAGAGATGCCTCCTGAAGGTCTGTAAATTTGTGTCACTCCCTGTTGACATACTGAAGGATGCCACTAAGAAGACTGATATATGGTTCCCTGTCCGTAATAAGGCTGACTGCATCATTTTCCCCCAACAGAGAGGGTTTTGTTTGGGACAGTAAACCTTACACACTTATTTCAGCAGCAGCCCTTAAAAAGATTTTAACTCCTCTGTACAGTCCAACTGTTTATCCATTGAGATAGACAGGCTAGGCAAATGTGAAAATGTGTCTGCCACATTTACTTTGTTACTTGTCTCAGAAAGTGGATGTTAAACATGATGGTGTTGGATGAAATTTGCCATAGCTGTACAATTACTAGACAGTCCTGAAAAAAAAAAACAAAATATTCTCCCAGTCATCCTCTGTTTCAGTCATGACCAACTACATAATACTCACTGAGTATAATGAAGCAGAAGATTCCACCAGAAGAGTGGTATCTGACATCACCATATGCCATCATGCATGTGGTGCTGACAAATGTTTCCATAGACAAAACAATGACCTTTATGGATATTCCCTTTTAAGGTCCTTGTATTTTTAATCTTAAAGTAAATACACATCTTGACTATGTCAAGACCCTCACTACTGTGGGTGTGAAGTTTGAGCTGCATCAGTGCCCCTTTTCCAGGAGGCAGAGTAGTCAGTGCTCTTCGTGGTTCAGGCACAGCTCAAATAGAATAATCCACAACAAACTGGGAGGAAACACAACAGTCCGTGCATCTTCCACAATAGTTTTGTGCCCAAAGGCATGGATTTGTAGCAGCCATTTAGAAACCTCAGCCTATTCATGGGTGGACAGCAGTGCCTTGTTGGACTGTTCTCACTATGGAGACAGTAGGAAAAGGGCTATTTGTTCCTCCATGTGTTCTCACAAGAATCCATCATGACAGACAAGTGTATCAGGGCTTTTTATTTTTAGAGGTTACAAGATTATTTTCAAAACTTGGCTTGTGTTGCGGATTTCATTTCCCCTTCTGTGGCATCACTAAAGGTTTTCAAAGCCTTCTGAAGGGCAGATTCTTACCTAGAGCTCCCACACTGGGTCTTCTGCCACCGTAGGACTTGTATAGTATACCAGAGAATTGAACTTAGCTTCCCTCATTACCTGCAGCTGTCAGTGATTTGAAATACTTTCTCTTGAATGACCTTATTCATCATGGCTGTCAAGTTTTGGTAAGAAAAATTCTCAAGCCACACTCACTACTTGTTGAATATCACCTGTGTATCATCACTTCCACCTTGATGAGAGCTCTACTTTTCAACTCATTGAGCTCATCCTGATGGAACCTTTAAAAGAAAGCATATCCCTTGCACCTCCCATGAAGAGAATCAGGCCCCATACTTGTATATACTAACACTATGGTCACACAAGCAGAAGAAGGAAGAAAATTCTTGCAAAACAAAGAATTCCTGCCGGCACACACTTAGAAATCCTCACTGTCAGCAATATGTGGAGAATGGCAATTCATGATGTCATCTTCAATGATGTGGGACCTCCTCTAGCTGTGAGTCAATGAAATGATGAGACACTGGCTGCTGCTCTTCCTTGCCTGGTACTTCATAGAAGCAGGAACATTCTCTGCATCCGTCCCTCTGTTATGCCAAAAATTGCTACTGAGATGAAACTTAACCAGCCAGTCCATCTACCTGTATCTCTTCACAGAGTACACTAACCAGGGAGAGCATCTCCAGCATTGTATGGGCGTATACTGTCAGCAGAGGTTGTACATTAACAGGATAAAGACTGCTTACAAAATACACAGTTATTTGTCTTATTCTCTAAAACAGTGTTTGAGCAGAAGGTTTCCAAAATTGCTTTAGTTTGATGGCTGTTTGGCTGTATATAGTTTGTCGTCATAAATAAAATGATCCTTTTCTTATAGAATTGAAGTCTGTTTGAGCTAGAGCAGTTGGCCTGTCTTCGGCCACAGCTCTAGATGGTATCGTTCTTGTGCTTACTTGGTTTACTTTGAGTACCTTTACAAGGCACTGTAAGCTGATCGTGATCAATTCCAAGTCATCTACAGAACGTCATACCTCTTTCAGATTACCCTTTATCAGCAAAAGGTAATTTGTACCTGTACTATTGCCTGGGACAATACACACTGTACTCAGTCTGTTCCCTCCCTTAAGTTCTTTCTTTATTTCTACCTCCACTCACTCACACAGTCACCATATTCCTACTTGCACTGATCTTTATGCTGTTTGCCTTTCCATCTCTTATGTGACAGCATCACTTTTTCATTCACAATCTTCCATATAAATTCATTAATCACCTTCTGTAGCTTTCATCAAAGATTAATTATCTTGCTTTCTGCCTAAGTCATCAGATCAGTAATCATTCTGCAGTGTTTTTATGCCACTACTCAATCATTTGCTATCTATTTCTTCTATCCGCATCCGAACCCTGATAAAGCAGAAGGAGCCTTTAGCAACATTTAAGAATCACGTCTGTATATTTTTCTTTTTTCCTAGTACCACCTTTTGGTCAGTAGAGCATTTTAAGTATAACCAGAAGGCATTCATCTTGACTTGCAGTTTAATGGTAGCTTAAATTATTCAAAAATATTCATCCACATCTAAAGATGCCATTCTCTTCTTACATATATCACTTCCCACATATTTTTTTTATTCTGGCAGCAGTTGCATTTAGCATTATGTTATTTACAGTTCAAAATACCCATTAATCTTTCTAGATGCTATTCTTCTTAACATTTGTCTTCAGACCCACTTCACAGTATTTTACCTGCATCTAATCTTCATATATGTAATGTTCATAGCTATTCAGCAAGGTTGCATATCATTCACATTGTTGACATGAGCCTGCTTTCACATTATTTAAAACATTTGTTTACATAAGTACCTGTAACAAATGTCTTCGAGAATATTAAATATTCAAGTTATTATAAGTTAAAAGAATTACTTATAATTACCCATTCATACTATCTACAAACCACCCTTTCTACCCTGGTGTTATCAGCAGTATCAAACTTTCAGTTACATTTTTCATATTTACTCATCAGAGTTCAAAATAGTTTCATACATTATGTGTACTTCAGGAAAATGGATGGTTAGTTATATTTTAAAACATTACACTGAAACAATAAGATGAAGACTTCAAGCATTAATATCTACAAACACAATATTTTACCCAGGCATTACTAAAAATCACCCCTTATAAACTAATCGGATAATAAGTTGACTTACTGTATAATTTTATATACATATATATATATATATATATATATATATATATGTGTGTGTGTGTGTGTGTGTGTAGAGAGAGATTTATAAATCTTTTCTAGAAAAAAAAAATTGAGAACACTAATATTTTCTGTCTTAGACACTGGCTTTAACCCACTCCGCTCTCTATAACAAATGAAGTAACTATCTCTAAATTACCAATACAGAGGCTTATTTTTATAACCTCCCACACTCACACACATGCACACTACTCTGCTAGGCTTTCTTTTCACATTAGTGTTATTAATGGTTTATTTCACCAGTTGCACACATTAGAATCTTAAAACATGTTTGAATGTCCCACAAACTGTAAAGTTCAATCATTTGGTCAAGATTGTCCTTGAAACCTAACAGTTCAGACAAATAATTGGCATTTTCCCTGATAGTGGGCATTACATTTATTAATCTTAAATGAAACTAAACTTTACACAAGTAATATAACATACACAATTTTATCAGCTTCAACTGTATTTGACATTCACTTTAAACTTTCAGAACTATTCCAGCAGTCTTGACTCTGGATGTGCACACAGAAAGCATGGGATGTCTATCAGCAGAGTCAAATTGTTATTCCCATTCATCCTCAGCTTCACCTAACATATCTACTTCCTGCAGCTCACATAACTCGAGTATTTATTTTTGTTCCACAGATATTTGAGTGAAACATGAGGGGCATTTCTTAATCTTCTGTGTAACCATTTTCTGGATAAACAAAAGTCAACATTTTGCCATTCCAATGTGCTTTAACTCTTTTATTTTCATACTCCAAGATTGCTTCTATGAATCTCATTCTGTGTTGCAAAATCATGTTATTTTAATCAGTGACATAAATTCCAAAGAAATGTGTATAGTAATCATGCAGTAGTAATGATTTCAGTATTTTTATTGTGACAATTTCAAATGTGTAAGTAAAACAGTATTTTTTTATATTATAAAAAAATGGCTGTTTCAGAGTCATATTTTTCCTTGAAGTATAAGTTCACTTACATTATCAGGAAAATAATGTTGTATCAGTCAATGTATGTAATAATGCCTTGAAAACAATGGCTTAAGACAAAGGCATTTCAGTTTGTATTACTGCACCACCTGCAAAGTATTATGCGAAAACAAGTGTTTTAATAACTGGGAAATTTAACAGCATAACTTAATAAAACTGTGTGCTTCCCTGGAAGTGTGTTCAGTAAATTCAGCAAGCACAAAACATATCTGAAGATGAGATAAAGCACAGGATAAAATGACCAGAACTGTGCATTATTTTACAGAATGTTTCAGTAATTTAACACAAGGTTATAGTTTCATTATTTTCACTAAGCCAGAAGCATGTCAAAAGACAAGTATTTTCTGAGAAATGATGTACATCTAATATTGATAGATAGACACATAGATGAATGAATGAATATGGATTGTAATATAATAATAACAATAAGAAATCTGGTGCAATACAGTGGATGTGTTAAATGATTTCTGTAGCAGTAAGTGCTGGTTGTTATGTCATTTAAAGATATTGTACTGCTACCATAAAGGCGACATTTCTTAATGTTTAATTTGTACATCAGTATTATTGCAAAGTTTGTAGTCAACAGTAAATGACAAGCTGGAAAGTAATTCATCTTAGAGTCTTGAGGATTCATAAAGTATCCTGTGCAGTTGTCTGAATTCATTCTGTGCAGTATGTGTAGCACCCTTCTGCTCACTGTCCAGTTCATAGACATGGATCACAGTAATGAAGAGTGCTGTACAGAAGTCTGTTGGGTTCTGTGAATGGCATTCAGGTGAGCATAGTACACAGTGTGTGTGTGTGTGTGTGGGGGTGCTGCTTAGCATGACAGTACTACACAGTGAAGTACTGTATTTTAGTAAGGTATAATGTACTTTTGTAAGTAGCTCCTTAGCAAGAAATACTGTATTTTACTAAATACCTGTTCCCTGTTTCCCTGTGCTCCTCCATCTTGCTAAATGTGATTCATAAAATGCTTTCTTTTATCAGCATGATGGCAGGACAAGGACTGTTACCATATTATGGCAATGAAGGTATTTGGTGTCATAGGAGCACGCATTAAGGGTATATCAGCAACACCACTGAGAGGGGGGTGAAGTAAAATTAGGTTGTATTAAGGATTACCTGCACTACACAACCTCGGTTGGCAGTCGGATTCTTTGCAGTGAAAGGATGTTTTTTTTTTAATTTAGAGCTGATGTGCAGGTCATTTCTGATAGCTGAGCAGTAAGTAGTACACCATCAGGGAAGGGAATCAGTGTGCTCACAAGCACTACACCAACACAAAGCATGCAGTTCATGTCTGTTAAGTTACCCAGTTCGAAGGGTCTCATACATAGTTTGTACAGTGTTTGTGAATCTTGACTAGTCCTTGGCATGGTCATTTGCCTGTGTCCTTCATGCACTTTGACTGCACATTGAACTAAGGTTGTGTACAATGGTCTTACCCCTTTGTATACCAGTGTTTTTGAATTGTGTAGAGCTTTGATATACACAGCTCTCCTGCATGTCAATCATTCACCGTAGCATGTAATGTTCATGAGCAGCATCTAATATTTTAGTTTCAGAAAAGCAAAAATATTGTTGATATGTTTTTCTTTGTTGTGTCATTGTTTGCATAAAGGAAAATTATGACTTGATAAGTTATATCTCGTGTGAAGTAAGCCTGAATAAAATCAGACATTATAATATCCAGTGTATAATCAGTATGATTTCAGAGATAATGTTTAGGATAAAGTAATTGTCTTATGTAAATCTTTAGTAAATAGTAATAATTGGTAAACCAGTACTGTGTTTACCAGGGTAAAACCAAATGTAACATAAACTCATAGGTTTTCAATATCTGTGTAGCTACTGCTTAAAACACATTGAGTTCTAGCAGTTATAAAAACTAATTTTCTTTGTGATGCCAGTCCCCAAAAGTTGCACAAAAATGAATCTTTTGTATTAATTATTTGGGATCTAAAGTGTTCGAAAGAATTTAGTTTCACATGTAACCATATTAAAATGCCCTGCCTTATTAAAGACATGCATTGCTGTTAACATTACATTTTGTCTAAATACATGAAAAGTTTCTGTATTGGATATAGATGATTCCACCTGCTGGATGATGGCAACTTAAGCTGATTGTGTGTTATTATTCTTTGTTGGTAGGCTGAGTTTTATTGTATGAAAGAATATGTCAATCGTGTGCACTAAGGAAAGTCAGCAGAGTTGTGTCATCTGCATCCAAATCTGCTGTTGGGTGTTTTTTTTCTGTACAATAACAAAATGGAAAATAATTTTTGTTTCTTCTTTATTTTTGTTTTCTTATTTTGCCATATCAGAAGTTTGAGTAAATCAGTTGAGGACTTTGTTTGTTATTTTGTCTTAGTTCTTGTGTCACGTACTGCCTACAGTTTAGTACTGTTTCTTCCTCAGCACATTTTAAGGCATGCATTACTAGCTTGGTATCATTGTACCGATCTTGTGTATTTAATATTCTAAAACTACATATATCTGTCAGCAGTGCCTGAAATGGGTCACGGCATTATCCTGGTTATCAAATGATAAAATAAATAGCAAAACATAAGGTGTCATAGATTCCAAGTTTATAACAAGAGATGCATATATTTTTATTCAGTTATCAGTAATATCTATATGTTAGACCATCAATATCCCTATGTAAGGACCTCAAAGTTTATAGAATAAAGGAAAAGTAAGTGATAAAAAAGATATTTATGTTAAAATCAGAATGCTGCTGTTGAGAGGACAGGGGAAATCACACCTCCAGTGACCCTCTGTTGACAAATATGTGTTTTTGGACAGCTGAGTATTATTTCATAAATTGATATCATGTGAGTAACTACCTCATATGGTTTAATTTCATATCAGTTAGTGGAAACTATAGTAACACATGTCACATTTTAATTACTGGCCCAGGATACAAGTTTGGTAGAGAAACTAGATTTTCTAAAGTGAATGCGCTAAACAACTGTACTGTGACTGACCAAATCAAATTTCTCAGTGCTGTCTGCTTCAGAATATATGGGTTTGGTAAACCCAGGCAGTAAAGCAAAACATTACATATTTTTGTTTCTGGTTTGAGCTGAGTTCAGATGGTGAAGTCATGTGAAGAGTGCGACTGTACAATATTTACTAATCTACAGCTGGATCAACTTTTGAGCAGTTTTACTTTTTCCTCTTTGTGTAACATCTCTAAAACTTTGAAATAGGCTGTTTAATGCTAAAAGTTATAGAGAACAGATTAATTGCTTAAGTACTGCAAGTGACTGAACTCTTCCGAGGTAATTTAACCCAGTTTGTCTTCTGCAGTCAGTCAAGGAAAACAATATTTTTGGCAGTTAATCAAACAGTCGGTTCAAGCCTGTAAAATGCCTTGCTTTCTAATTGACCTAGTCCATCTCTAATAATCCAAATTCTTTGTCTCATTATCTGTGGTTTAATATGAGAAACCTAAAAATTGACATTCAGTCTATCATGTGGCAGTGTGCTTATTGAGCACAGCAGTATTTATAGACTAATCTCAGGACAAGGGAAAAATAAAGCATGACCCAACTCAGGATGTAGTTAAAAGCTTTTAAATAATATAATAGCTGAAATGAGACTGTTTAGTTTACTGCTATCATGTACCTGCTTCTAGACTTTTTATTATCTCTCCACTGGAGTCCACATCTTTATGTACTTTATTTAACTGGACCATAAGACCTAACCCATTGATTATGTTTCTTTCATGTTTCCATCCGGACTGCAGCATTTTAGCTCCCATTTCGATATCTGCTACACATAAAAACATAGAAAAGTGTTCCCTTTCTACTTCTGATGGTGGCAAAATAACCAATATTGTGACAGTGGCGTGCAGAACACAGAGCAAATCCCTCCACGTGCCAAGTTATCCTGAATGTATAAGCTGTTTATCTACCTTTCAATGTGTTAATATGAAATATGAGACATGCTGTGGGCATAAAAAGAAAAAAAAAACATGCATGCTGGCTGATGGATTCTGCGTGTTATGGTAAACAGTAACAAGCTAAGTGTTTTATATCAGTTTCTCACATTTCTTTTAATTTGTCTGCTGGAATGTCTTTGCCATGTTTTTTTTTTTTTCACAGATTAGAATAAAGGCATGTAGTTTTTACCAGAATAGAGTATTATGCAAAATAAAAACACACACAAAAAAGTGTTAGAAAATGACAGCAAAGGAAGAGAGTGGTAAATGTGGTCAGGGGTTTAGGAGTGACATTTAATAAAATTGTTTTTACATTTGCAAAACTAAAGTCTCTCCGTGAAACATGTTGTAAACTCCTTTAAGTAGTCTCATACTTTCTTTCTAAACTGTTTACTAGACCCTGCATACATCTTTAATGGCTTCTAGCCTTAATGATTATTTTCATTGCTGGGAAACTGAAGGATAGTACCAGAGTAAAAATGTACTAGCACTTCTAAGAAGTCTTCATTTTATCACCTTCATGTCAGAGTATCCAATATTCTTTGCACTATATATATATATTTAATAGATATCAACATTTCTAATTAATAGAAGCTGATGTATCCACTGTCATTTCTTGTGGGTGAGTTTGCATTTCTGAAGTAATAATGTCTGCATGCACACTCACCTACATTAGAGAGTAAACTGGAACACCTTGATACTGCAGACTTTCTCTTCCTGTCACAGATTGTTATTTAGAGGGAACTATAATGCAGATCTATTATTTAAAAGGTAAAGGAACCTTAAACAGGAGACTACCAGTGCCCAAAAGGGCTTTCCCCTTGCCTGTTGTACAATCAAGTCTGATGCAACAATAACAGCCCTGGATCAATTTCCATGCAGTTGAAGTGATGATCATTATGTATTTTTCTCCCAAGGCAGGGAATTTTTTTTTTTACGTTGAAACCCGATGAATGACATCAGATAAGGACTACTTGGGCCTACTTTGCCTGCTGTTCACCACTCCATTTGGAGGTTGACATTTTAATTTCATTTTTATTCATCTTATGCCCTTTTCATGCCACTTGAATTCTCCCACAGTTTCTGCATCCATCTCCATTTGTTGGGGCTGTATCATGTATCGCCATCTCTTTCAGTGAAAAAAAAATAACTTAAAAAAAATCACAGTTCTTTCAGTGAAAAACGTACACATTCCCTAGTCATCCTGTCCTGATTTTCATAACCTGGCTGCTTGCTTTCATGGAATTTCTTGGAAAGATGCTGCTGTATTGAGTTTTGCTCATTCCCTCAAGATATTGAAAGTCATAATGTCTAACATCTGTACATTTAAACATTTTCTAGTAAGAAACAGAGCATATACTATCTTAATAACCCTTACTGAATAACCTTTGATTTATGTCCTTCCAGAGGCAGGCCTCCATTTTTCTATAGCAGTCTTTAGATATTTATATGAAAAAAGCAGTATATTTTAGTTATCATACAGCTGTATTTCTTTTCTTAATATATTTCTTGACCAATATCATTGAAAACAAGACGGAAGGGAGAGAGAAAGGAAATATTTGAGTGGGACAATGATAGTGTCACATTCAGGCTAACAGATTCAATAAAAGATAGGCCTGGGGATTCAATAAACTCTGTGTAGGCTTTGTATGAAGCCGACATAGAGCTTAAGTGTTTGCGCAGTGAGCAGCAGCAGTAATTACATATTCATGTCTCATACCAGGTTTAATCGTAAACAAGTGTGGCTTCATGGCTAGCGACAGTTTTGCCAGCCAGGAAGTCATGTAAAGTAACACAGATAGCAGCAGACATGCAGACCTATTTACCTATGGACAAACTAGGTCTGCAGGATTGTGCAGAATGCTACAATAATTACCAGGGTTAATAATATAGCAATGTATATGGTCCAAACACATTACAGGAGAGTGTATGCAGTGCAGAGTATTGTGGAGTCCCATTTTAGGCATTCCTGTACAAAAGTTGTATAAATGATCCGTAACATTACATGGGCTGTCATGTAAAATAAACAGTCAGGGGAAGTGTGTGTTTGAACAGGGACACACAGATGAATTTTAGGAATGAACACAGGGAAAGAGAACAAGAGAAACATCTTAATGTGCAGCAGATGAGGACATATAAATTAAGAAAGTTATAACATGAACACTAATCACATATCAGACGATGCGGTATGGATTGCACAGTGGAAATGAATATTATGTGGCTGACACACAAGGTGACATAATGGAGAAGGATGTCTTTGTGATATAAGCATCCTGACTTGGACAATGGAGAGGACATCTATCAAGGATGTTACATAAAACTGAGGTTAGGTGCATACTGTGAAGTTGTACACAATGAGGTTGCCTCCATATGGCTGTAATGTCAGCATAGGTTTCCAAGTGGGAGAGATAGTTAAAGGCTCATGGACAACAGTAAACAGAAGCACACACAATCATGGAGAATATCAGAATAATACCACCAATAATCCCATGTCTATGACATAACATATGTGATTGCGAGTGATCATAGATGGTTCTGCATAAACACACTTGTACTATTATGAAATGTCAGCAATCTATGTGGGTGATCAAACACACCATCCTGACAGTGTAACATCTGCTGGAGGTGGTAGGAGGAACACTACTGTACCTGTATGTGACATGATCAATCCAGGCTAGTTGACAGGTGTGCATGGCATATATGGCACAATTGACATTGTTACAAATGTAACCCATACCATCAGTGTTGTCAACCAGCTGTGTGTGTACCATGTGCATTACTGGAATAGGTAACACATATGAATCTGTTATATCACCTTGAGAGGTGTTCCGCACCATCAGACAGTAATGTTGATGCAACAAAAATAATACCTAGGTATAGCCAATAAGATGTGTGGGAGCCCACTGTGTCAAAGGTGGTACAAACTGAATTACCCATCCCTGGAAGATGTGTAGGGAGGTACATGAAGAAGGGTGCATTGTACTCAGTTATTGGTGTGATGAAGGTTGTGAAATTTGGAAGGATTATGACTTTTGATCTGGATGTACTGCACATACTCAGGAGTTGTGTTACATACAAGGGAGTACTCACCACTGTGGGCACATGCTTGCGGATGTTCCACATACCATCTACCTCAATACACAGGTAACATACCACTTGGTCTGCTCAGAGGGGTGTGATGTCTGCATTATCATTGGGTTGTGTGTTTTTTTCCCATAATATAAGAAATGCCCTCCATGTTTTTGTTTTATCTCATGTGTCTTCATGGCTGTGGCAGTAATCTTTGGTATGTGTTGATACTGTCTGTATTATACTAATATCACAGCAGAAGTCTGACTTGGAGAGTGTCGGACAATAGCTGATAAATGATGGCATCAGCAGTGCCTGGTGAGGAGAAGATGGTAATAGCAGTGTCCCGCATACTGATGTGAAATGCTGTCTGATGTCAAGCAAGTGCACAAACTAGAACCCCTACCTATGTAAGTACACAGACTACAGACCCCTCTGTTTAGCGCAAGCACCACAGCACAAGTGTGGCTTGCAGTGTATTGGACAACAGTTTATAGTTGATGACATCAGCAGTGTCTGGTAAGGAGAAGATGGTAATAGCAGTGTCCCACATGCTGGTGTAAAATGCTCTGTCTAATGACAAGCAATTGCGCAAGCAAACACATAGTTGACTGCTGCGAGAACAGAAGCCCTACTTAAATACACAGACTGTAGAACTCCATACTTTATGCAAGCATCACAGCACAAGTCTAACATTTATAAGGCTGCAGAACTATTTATAGGGGGTGACATCATCATTGCATATTTAAGAGATGATGTCGGGAGAGCTGCATGAAATGGATGGGTAGGCATGTCCAACTTTGAAGATATTAGTACTGAATTGGATAGTAGTGGTGACTGCAGAACACACAGTGATTCTGTTTTGACTAGACAGACACACACCAGTTGACTGCTGTGAGAACATAACCCCTACCTATGTAAGTACACATGCTGCAGAACTCAGTACTTTATGCAAGCGCCACAGCACAAGTCTGACTTTTACAAGGCCGCAGAACAATTTATAGTAGACGACATCATCACTGCATGTTTGAGAGCAGATGTTGGGAGGCCTGTCTGAAATGGATTGCTTGCCATGAACAACTATCAAGATCTTAAAGTTCTGCAAGTTACCAGCTTGATTAGTGTGCAACATGCAGTATTTACTGTTGTGTTTCCAATGTGCAGGTATAAATTAAGAGACAGCTTTACAAACTATATGCAAACAGCTGTCCAGATTACTACAACTGTTGGAAAATCAGATGTGCTTGGTATTTAAGAAAGCATTTGTTATTTATTTCTGTAGTGTAGTTGATATGTTTGTGAAGAAGTACTGAGAGACCAAGTTTGCATTGCATGGAGGGAGGTAACAGATGGCTGCAATGTATGTGTTGTTTACTTAAAAAGTGCCTTCCCTTTGTTTATGTTTTTACATGTACTTTCATGGGATGAAGACTATATGTACGGTAAACATAAGTAATAGTTGCTATTATGCACTTTCCGTAGTGCACCATTGAGCAGCCAGGTTGCACGATTAGTGATAAAGTGTTTACACATGCGAGATGCTCATTTATACTGCTTTCCCTATTTGCATGTAGTTAAGCACCAAGCAAACACGAGTCTCATTGATAAGATTCTGAGGGTTCTGAATACTGAGTGAATGAAACACACTTGCTGCTTAGCCGACTCTGTGGCAGCAGGTGTAAATGCATTGACTGAGTTCTTTTGGAGCCCAGATGATAGTGTCTGAATCCAGATGCATCGAATAGTTTTAAATATGTATTTATAATGCAATTAAATAATTCACTGTATGTTACCTCTATGTACCATGTTTAAGCAGCATTGCATGGAGGTAGCTGCACCAAGGAAGAGCTGTTCACCATCAATTGACATTGGTGCATGATGCTAAATTCCCCATAAACACAGAGGCCAAAAATGTAGGGCTCCATTGAGTTTTCTTTTACTTATATGTGTTGTGTATGATTCTATTTTTTGACCAGATTAAAGATGTTAAAATGTGGTAGATATGAAAAGGGGGAAATGGGGGCAAGCAGGGGAAGAGCAAAGGGAAAGCAATATAGGAATGTGCAGGAGGAAGGTAGAAAAAAAACAAAGCTATATACTTCTTCAACAGTGTAAAAAGAAAATATGTACAGAATATTGACTGAATTTGGACTGTCACGTCAATAAAGAGGGGTGACAACAATACAACCATATTTTATGGACAATTAGACCAAATCAAGTGTCAAGAAGACATGTATGCAAAGTGAAGAGCTATGTATGTGACAGTATATTTTTGGGGGTTGCCCATTTTCTTTTCTTTACTTCACTAAGAGAGGAATGTTGGGTAAGGGAAGTAGGTATTTCTAGGTCAGATAAGTAAGGTAGGTGAGAAAGCAGATGCAAACAAGACAAGATACAGGAATGGTGAGGGACACAAAAGATTGTGGGACACCATGATTGTTGTTAGGGAGAGGATAGCAGAGGCCTATGCCCTTCCAATATGGGGACAGTAAGAATCTAGTCCTCACCCACAGGACTGTCTTCATCATCACCTTACTCTGCAGGCTGTTGAAGTGCTTGAAGTCTCCTCCTATAGACAATGAAGGAGAGCAGACTCTCCATCCAGCATAGGCATGCACCAATGGTGGTGTGCACGACTCTACACACCAACACTGGCATCTCCTGGTGGTGTGATAAAATCCCTACCTCTTCCAGTACTTCTGGAGGGTCCCACAGCACCAGCTGCTGGGGTGGTGCTTCCTGAGGGTGCAGGTAGTTCAGGAACAGTAGAAGCAGTACTGCCAGGTTGGGCCTCAGATGTGCTGGGCATCAGTGCCAGAGCTGGTGGAGCAGGGGCTGGCTGAGCCACTGGGATTGGCCTACCTTCCTGTGCTGTAAAACATTTTGTGATTTGTCAGAGATGGATGACATGGAAACATTTTGACAACACATAGAAAAAAAGAGATAAGGGTTGGGGTGAGAGGAAAAAAAGAGATAAAGTTAGTACCATAATATGTGACATACAATGCATTATCACAATAATAGTTTATTTAATCTGAACTTTTACATTTAAGTATACTTCTTAACAACAACAAACTATAATTAAGGATTGCTTAACGTAATCCTTGCAATGTGCAGATATTGAGTGCTCTGACTCAAGATTCCCTCCTTTCAGTCGAAAAATGGCTGACCAATGATCAACTACTTCTCAGTCCTAAAAAAAGCAAAACTTCTCTTCCTCCCCAAATCGCTACAGCAACACAAAAATACCTTCACAGTATCTTCTCTTAATAATACACTTATCTCTGTTGAACCACATACTAAACTTCTGGGTGTAATTATAGATGACAAACTAAAGTTTGACATACATATTCAGCAAGCCATCAGAAAGACCCACCAAAACTTGGTTTCTTATACAGACATAAAAAATACCTCTCTATAACACTAAATGTTATCTAGCACAGACTTTCCTTCTCCCAGTCTTACTTTATGCAGCCCATATTCTCACCAATATTCAATTCAATATATTAGCTCTACTTGAAACCATTTACAACAAAATAGCCAGATGTTATGTAGTCCAATCTCATCTACATTCTTACCCGTGTGTTCAGAGCCGAACCTCGGCTCCAACTCCGCCATACTCTAGCTCGAAGTCTTTCAATTGGCTGGGCTAAGAGGTATCCCATGCTGCACTGCTCCCATTCCCCAGATCTCGTTTGCCGCTCATAAAGCTCAGACATGGTCTCGTTCTTGGCTGTGGCTAAGTATAACTTTTTGTCTTCTTGACTAAATTTTTGACTAAAAATTTGATCCAAAAGCTATTTTCATAGCTAGGTGTGTGTGTTGTTGCTTTGTGGAAGCATTTTTTTGTGGCATTTGTCCACTTTTTGTCTGGTATCCCGTCAGCTATCTCCCAATGGGCTAGGCCCATTTTAGTTAGAGGACCTAGTCCTCCCTTGGTTATCTGTTTTCCCCTTCTGTGCTTGTTTTTGTTTTAGGTACCTATCCCCTCTGGGCTAAGGCCGTTTAAATTAGAGGACCTAGTCCTTTCCCTTGTTTTTTCTGTCAGGACCGTTTGAGTTAGAGGTCCTTGTGTAGTGTCTGTAGTTATTAGTTTAGTTCCCGCGCTTGTTGCTGGTGTCTTTTACTGTTGTGTTGTGTTAGTATCCTGCTGACCATGTCTAAGGATACAAAAGAACATAAACCTTCTGGCTTTAAGAAATGTAGTAAATGTGAGTACAAGATGTCAATTACTGACGGGCACTCTGTGTGTGTTTATTGTTTGGGGGCTGTACATCTTCAAGAGTCTTATGCATTCTGTCACACATTCAGCCCGCGTGTTCTTCAAGAAAGGAAGAACAAACTAATTCTGAAGGGACTACTGAAACCCTCTTTCGAGGAAGATTTGGAGAGGTCTTCTAGTGCTAAGTCCTGTCCCTCTAAAAGGGACAAAACATCTAAAGCAAAAAAACAATCTCCAGCTCCGGCTGTCTTATCGGAGCCTCCGGAGAAAGTTACTAAGTCTACTGTAGCATCCTCAGCTCCACTGTCTTCGGTGCTGAAGGAAGCTTGTCAACCGACAGAACTTACATCAGCTCTCAGTCTCTCGGAGCCAGTGTTGGAGATACTAGTTCGGAGCCAGTCCCCAGTTTTTAGACCGGTTTCTCCTCCTCACAGGTCTCCTTCAGAGAGGAGGTCTAGATCTCCTACCTTGTCCTCTAGGTCCTCCAGGACACTCTCTGATGTGGATGTGGATAGTGTGGTACAGAGACTGCTTCAATCACTGGTGCTGGCTAAATTGCTTTCGGCTCCAGTCCAGTCAGCTCCGGAGCCCGTCACCCATCCATCGTCGATACCTCCTCCTCTGAGCAAATCTCTGCCTTCGAAGCCAGAGTAAAAAAAACAACAAACAGTGTAACAGCTGAACACAGAAGGCTGTAAACTGCATATGCCACTCTCCAAAAACAATGATGTAGCTGTATCATAAAAAAAACACTTCAATTAAATAGTAAAAATGAAAGAAACAAATAAAAGTTAAGCGCTTTTCGTCCCACCTAATTGTGGGACTTCTTCAGACAAAGAACCTTACAACAACTACAGTATATATCCTGGTGGAGTGGTGCCGCAATTACAAACACCACAGCTGATTTTAATACTAATTGAGTGTTAAATAGTTTAAACTAACAGTGTTCAGCTGTTACATTGTTTGTTGTTTTTTCGAGTTTAAAGTTTCGACATGGCTGAGGTACCAGCACTTGCCACAACCCTTCCACCGTCACCTTGTGATAGCGAAAATGTGAAAGTAACCATTCTCATAGAAGTCTCAACAAAGCAAGTTGATGCATTAAACAGGAAGTTTGATGCACTTCCCATGGATTTTATTTTAAATTGTAAGCGTTCATCTACGAGCCTACATATACCTACTCTGGTTACAGAGCAAGCAACTACAGGAGTTAATACTATGTCTAATCCAACAACACTTTCAAGTACATTCTTGGATTGAGTGCAAAGGGAAGGTAGCAATATTCAGGAAAACAATATTCTGCAACAGAACTGCACTGGTGATAGTCAAACAACGGAGATTAGTAACGGATCCATTAGGCTTACTGGGGCTCCAAAATTAACCAAATGGTTAACAGAACCTCTCTCACTACAAATACCTACAAGTAGCGTGACACAGAAGCAACCGGCCAAGGATTCCACGGAGATTTCTGTAATATTAAAGCAGTTGGACCAGAAATTGGTTAAATGCAAAAAAACGCAACTGGAAATTGCTTATTTCCATGAGTGTTTAAGTGAGGGAATAGTCCCTAAAGGTTTAAGATCTTGGCAGTACCCGACTGGGCTTACAGAAGGGTCACTATTCCACCAAGATCTACTTAAACTCTTCAACAAACACTGGTTAGAACTATTAGAAGTAATGTGTAAACATTACCAATTATTGGCTGCTTCACTTATGGAAGAAGCAACCACCCTGAATGAATTAATTCAAAAGAACATTAATTTTGCACGATACCAGTATGACTATGACCGAATTTTTGGCAGCATTGATCAATATATGGGCAAAATAAAAGAAGGTAAACTTAAAAAATTAAACAGAGACAGACAAGCATACAGCAGTGGAACAGCTTATCCAAACCCCCCCCCTTCCCAAGTTAAAACATGGATTGGTCCTAAGCAACCAAATGGAAGGAATTACACAAACCAAGTTGACAATAGTGTGCAAATCCCACAAGATAATTTGCCATTTAATAATGCAAATAACTTAGAGCAACATAATACTGGCAATGCTATGGATGAATCAACTCCCCAGCAGCCAAATTTTTGAATGGGAGCCTCACATTACAACTTGAGGAAGAATATGAACTACGAGAACAATCACAACAACAGGAACAATACCAACCCACGAGGGAAGAGGGGGAGGTAAATATCGATTCCAGCATTAATCCCACTATTTTGTATAACCTAGACAAGGACTTTAAAATTTTCAACTATACCAAGGTTGTAATTGAACCTGTTGTTATTGAACTACTGGCTAGAGGTAACAACTTTGATGTTCATCGTGTTACCCTGCTACAGTCATCACACTTGGGTTATCCTGCCGTCAGGCGGTCCCGCAGTTGGCCTGAATTCCAAAGTCTTGGTCCGGCGTCGGTTGCTGTTGCTTATTCCCTGACGTCAGTGCACCAGGGGTATATAAGAGGCATCCGATGCTATTTTCTTCAGTTTTTCTTGCCGCGCGGTGCCCGAAGCAGAAGCAGTTCGCAAGTGCTGGTCGGCCAACACCTGAAATTTTTGATTCGAATTTCAGTCCGAAGTCTTCAATAAAGCTAAGTACCCCATTGGGGAACCTTTTCTTGCCTCAGTCCGATGTCAGAAAAAGTTAACAATTGCATTTCTTGTGGGAAGCAAATACCTCATAAGGACTTCCATTCCTATTGTATTCCTTGCCCAGGCCCAGACCACGACGTCACAGGTTGTCGGTTTTGTGCTAGGTTTAATAAACGAACTATCAAATGCCGTTTTGACTTCGCACAACATTACTTTGGTAGGAAATTTAATTATATCATGCCGTTGGAGCAGCCGACGACCGTAAAAAACACAAGGACAAGGACAGGCAGCCTAGGAACAAGCCAGACTCCAAGGCCTCTGCTGGGCCTGTTGCCGGTTCTCCGGTTTTCAGTGAGGCACTTACGCAGCCCCTGACGACCGCAGAACTGGAACCCCAGACAGCTGTGGATTCTCAAACGGAGTCTACTAGGCCGACGCAGCCATCTTCTGACACCGGAGCAGAAGTAGACCCCGGTGCAGTGGAACCACCTTCAGTTGCGGAAGGTGTCTTCAGACCGACTACACTCACCATTAAATCTTATGCTAAGCTTAAAACTCCTTTAAAACCTAAGAAGACTATACATCAGTCTACAGTTCAAGGCCCCATGCCTAAGAAACATATGCTTAAGATGGCTGAAGATTTGAATACCCTAATCAGGGGTTCCCATCCCCCTCCTGATAAAAGACCAAGACAAGAGGAGGATTATGCTTCCTCTGACCAGGTTTCAATTTCCTCAGATTCTTCTGAGGAACAGAATTACAATTTTCCACCTTATGAAGACTCTGATGCTGAAGACTCTATTCCCTCAGCATCTCCCCCTGAAGACTACTCATTTGGGGAAACTTTACATACCATGAGGGAACATTTCCACTGGGAAGGCCAGGACTACTCTGATTCTAAGAAAAGGCTCCAAGAGTTCCTTTTACTACCCCAGAACAGACCTCTTGCTATCCCTCCAGTTTTAGATATTGTGGATGATGTTTACTTGGAGTCTAGTTTAAATCCAGACTCTCTACCTCCTGCTCCAGCCAAACCAGGCAGATACTACAGAGTACCTGATTCACACAAATTCCTTTATAAAAGCCCTGTGGCTGACCCAGAAACAATTTCCCAGGGTCCTAAGGGAGCTAAAGCTTCTATGGCTAAAAATCCTGTGCCCTCTGAAAAGGATTCCA
This sequence comes from Protopterus annectens, assembly GCF_019279795.1. Classification (NCBI taxonomy): domain Eukaryota; kingdom Metazoa; phylum Chordata; order Ceratodontiformes; family Protopteridae; genus Protopterus; species Protopterus annectens. The sequence continues at coordinate 527,686,772 of NC_056732.1, forward strand.
GAGCCCTAGATAGATGGGGAAAGAAAATATACACCTCAGCAACTCTGGCTATGAGAGCATTAAATTGTCAGTTTCACATGCTAAAATATCAGCAATTCCTAATGTCTCAATTAAAACAAAAAATGAGCACACATACTGAACAGTCTGAATTCAAAGAAATGCAGGATCTGTTGCATGCAGCTGAACAGGTGGGCAAACATACTTTACAATGCGGATTTGATTAGTTGGAAGCTTCCTGTAGAGCAGCTGTTACTGGCTCTGTCATACATAGACATGCTTGGTTAAAAGAACAAACCCTTCCTGATCATGTTAAAGCAAAATTATTGGATGCACCTTTACAGCAGGATGTATTATTTGGTGTCAAAGCAGAAGAGGTTTTAAAGAAAATGGAGGATAAGGCAAAGTCTATGCAGACGGTCAAGGATTTTTTGCAGGTACAACCCCCTCGTTTCAGCAGAAATTGGCCAACAAAAAACTGGTCCTTTCCAGCTTCTGACAGATCACAGAGGGGCAAATACAGATGCCCAAGGGGCAGAGGTCAGTCACAAGGCCCTTACAAACCTCGCCAATGGGGTACTGCTACCGAGAAAGGAGGAGAAAACAGGCCCCAAGCTAGCAGAAGACAAACACAATGACAATCCTCAAACTACCAAGCAAATCTCTCCTGGCAGCTCCCTTGGGAGGAAAATTAGCATTTTTTTCAGACAACTGGCACATCATCACAAAAGACAAATGGGTCCTAAACATTGTCTCTCAAGGATACAGATTCCACTTTCATATCTTACCAAGGATAAAAGGAATGCCAAACCTGCCACCAAATCAATGGGCAGAGACACAAAAACAAATTGCAGCTCTCATGGACATGAGAGCCATTCATCAGGTACCTACACAGGAGCAAGGACAAGGATTTTACTCAAGACTCTTTCTAGTCCCAAGAAAGGACAAAGCATGGAGACCCATTCTGGATCTTTCAATTCTGAACACCTATCTGCAAGTACCAAAATTCAAGATGCTAACACTACAGCAGCTTGTTCCCATGTTGAGCAAGAATGCTTGGATAGTAACGTTGGACCTCAAGGAGGCATACCTGCATGTCCCTATCAGACAAAATTGCAGAAGATACCTCCGCTTCATTGCAGGTTCAACGCATTATCAATTCTCTGCACTGCCCTTTGGCTTATCTACTGCACCCAGGGTCTTCACAAAATGCCTGGCACCAGTAATTGCATACTGCAGACAGAGGAATTCAAATATACCCATACCTGGACGACTGCCTTATTCAAGCAGAAAGCAAGGACATTCTTTTAAAGCATCTGGCATTTGTCAAACACCTTCTAAGTTGCCTAGGGTACACAGTAAACGAAAAGAAATCAAAACTAGTGCCCTCACAAAACATAATATTTCTGGGTGCCAGCTTGAATACAACGGCCCAGATGGCTTACCTCATGCCAGACAAGCAACAACAGCTGACTCAATATTTCAAAATAATGGCAACAAAGACCCAACTCCCTGCAAGAAAAAGTTTGCAGGCCTTGGGATTCATGGCATCTTGCATACTACTAATACCATTTGCAAAACTGCATATGAGGAAATTACAATGGTACCTGAAAAGCGTATGGACTCAGCACAGCCACAGCTTGGAAACAATGATACCACTCATTCCCTGCCTTCAACAGGAGTTTCTATGGTGGGCACAGGCATGTCACCTCAACCAGGGTCAGCCTTTCACCCTACCCACAGCCAGGCAAACTATGACAACAGATGCATCGGACTATGCCTGGGGAGCACACATGGCAGGACAGTGCATTCAGGGCAAATGGACTACAGATCAGAGGCATCTGCATATCAATCAAAAAGAAATGCTAGCAGTACAGAATGCCCTAACAGCTTTCAAGGACCTCTGACACCCAGGACAACTAATAATAAAGACGGACAATACCACAGTAATGTGCTACATAAAAAAGCAAGGGGGCACACATTCCTACCCTCTATGCAGGCAAGCAATGACCTTGTGGAACACTGCACTGTCTTACCAGGTTCAATTACAAGCACAATTCCTGCCAGGAAAGAAAAACACATTGGCAGACGACCTAAGCAGAAACATGTCCCAGTATAAAAGCACTGCACTGGCAAAAAGCTGTGGAAAATCCTCTCTTTCAGTGCAGTGCTTTTATACTGGGACTTGACTCTGCCTCTTAGGGGGCTTCTATCTCTTATCTGTTGGACAGACCAGTATTTTTTTATCCAGTTACTAAGCAGAAACATCATGGATCCACACGAGTGGAAACTAGATCCACAAGTAATTGCAATGATAGCTCAAAAATGGGGACGCCCAGACATAGATCTGTTTGCAAGCCCCCAAAACTACCAACTTCAAAAATTTTGCACAAGGACATTCCATCCACAAGCTTGGAAAGTGGACACCCTCTCATTCAGTTGGAAAACATTAACAGTGTATGCCTTTCCTCCACTGCCTCTTCTAGCAAAGGTACTGCTGAAAGTCAGATTAGAGAGGCCACAAATGATACACATTGCACTAGACTGGCCACGCCAGCATTGGTATCCAATTCTAAGGAACATGGCCCACGGCCCACCATGGATTTTACCACAAATTCCTCACCTGCTCACCCAGCGAGACAATCAGATTCTACACAGCCAGCTCAAGACTTTAAACCTGGCTGCATGGCAAATTACCTAAACAACCAGCCAACACCTCTATCCAAAGCTGTTATGGATGTCATTCTGGAGGCCAGGAGGCCCAGCACCAGGAAAACCTATTCAGACAAATGGAAAAGATTTTGCTCCTGGAACCAGGCTAAAGGCCAAAATCCCCTTGATCCAAACATTCCTCAGATTCTACAATATTTAACTGAGATGTTGCACAAAGGACTTTCCTTTTCATCTATTAAGATCCACGCCTCAGCAATTTCAGCTCATTACAACACGGATCCTCCTTTATTCTCACATCCAATCCTAAGACAGTACCTCAGAGGGGCTAAGAACATAAGACCGCCAAGGAGAGCACCAACACCTACTTGGGATCTCAACTTTGTTCTGGAAAAGCTTACACTGCCACCCTTTGAACCAGCTTTTTCAGCTGATTTAAAATTTCTTTCATGGAAAACTGCCCTGCTACTAGCAATAACCTCAGCTAGAAGAGTCTCAGAGCTACAGGCACTAATGGCAGTGGAGCCTTTCCTCATTTTTCATCAAGACAGAGTCTCTCTATGAACTAACCCTTCCTTTATGCCAAAGGTGGTATCCAGTGTGGCCCTAAACCAAACCATTCATTTGCCCACCTTCTTCCCAAATCTCCAGAACAAAGGAGAAAGACTCCTGCACTCTTTGGACATTCACAGGCAATTACGTTACTACTTGGATAAAACTAAGGCTTTCAGAAACTCTGACCAGCTCTTTGTAGCCTATGCTGCAGGATCGCAAGGAAAAGCCATCTCAAAACAGACCATTTCTAAATGGATAGGGCATTGCATACATTTCTGCTACACATATCATGGGAAACCGGTACCTGCTAACATTAGGTCTCACTCCACCAGGGCTACAGCTACATCAGCAGCCTTTCTCAGCGGAGTGCCAACCAAGGATATTATGGAAGCTGCAACTTGGAGTTCAGTGCACACCTTCACCAAACACTATCACTTACCTCTATATTCTAAGACTAGAGCTGGTTTTGCCACTGCAGTTTTGCAAGGCCTACTAGCTTCTTCTAACCATGTTTAACTCCACCTCCCATCCTTAGCTTTGTGATTCAACCCAAGTGTGATGACTGCAGCAGGGTAACATGATGAACATAGTACAGTTTTGTACCTACCATAAATGTAGATGTTTGAGTGTTCACCCTGCTGCACAGTCCAGGTTACCCTCCCTCCATCCCCTCTGAACTAGCTGAACTTATCTATACCACTCTATCCTATACAACCTCTGTGGTGTATTTGCTTGTGCCTAAAGATACTGTTTTATTTTTATCTAGCTCTCTCTCTCTCTCTCTCTCTATATATATATATATATATATATATATATATATTTTTGCCTACCTATTGGGGGCACCTGACATCTGGGGCAAGAAAAACTGAAGAAAATGGCGTCGGATGCCTCTTATATACCCCTGGCACACTGACATCAGGGAAGAAGCGACAGCAACCGATGCCAGACCAAGACTTTGGAATTCGGGCCGACTGCGGGACCGCCTGATGGCAGGATAACCCATGTGTCATGACTGCAGCAGGGTGAGCACTCGAACATCTACATTTATGGTAGGTACAAAACTGTACTTTCCCAGTAGTAAGGTGGATATTGTTAAAACATTAGTCAATTTAAAATTATTTTTTAGAAAAATGAATTTGAAATTATTTTTTAGTGGTGAACAAAAGAAACTAACAATTTTCATATTGCTAGCACATTTCTACCACCTATGCAACCTGTTTTGAATTTATTTGAAAAAATATGCGAGATAGATCTAAGAAATATGTTGTGTTCTAACATCAATAGGAAAACATGTTGTTTAATGTTACTACAAAAGAAAGAACAGCTTTGCAGTCATTGAGAGAAACCGGGGTCAGGTTTATGCAAGCAGACAAAGGAGGGGGACTAGTGGTTATGACACAGGTACAATATGCCGACAAGATGTCGAGTATATTAAATAGTGATGCTTACCAAGAAACTTCTAGAAATGAATTGCAACAAGCATATTCTAGAATAGGGTCACTATTCAATGACTTATTTATAAAAGGCAGAATAGACCTGTCAACATTCAACTATTTGACCATGTTAACACCTAGAACCCCAAACCTTTTCGGTATTCCTAAAATACACAAATCACTAGTTGACCCCCCCATGAGACCTTTAGTTGATGCTAGAAATAGTATCACATATCCGTGTGCAAAAATGGTGGATAATATACTACAGAAATATGTACAACAAGAGAACGCAATATGTAAAGACTCCTGGTCTTTCCTTCGAAATATTAACAACCTTGAGTATAATGGCAGGCTAAACTTCCTAACCGTCAACGTGAGAGATTTGTATACATGCATCCCTCACCAAGACGGTATAGAATGGGTGAGCTTCATGTTAAGGAAAAGAGGGGCTAAACAATCAGAAATCACCTTGATAGAAGAAATGCTAGACATAGTTTTATCATATAATTTTTTGATTTTTAACAACAAAACCTATCTACAGAAAATAGGCTCCCCAAGCAGGGGGAGCTTTGTTAATTTAGTCATGGCCTACTGTGAACAAGAAGTGATAGGGAAGGATGACCAAATGATGAATAAAATTTAATTTTATACAATTTCCTAGATGCTATTTTTATTTTAATGGAAGGAGGCGAAAAAACAGCATTTGATTCAGTCATCTTTCAATAACAGTTCTGGTTTCCTGTCTTTCACGTATACGTACAGTAGTGAAAGGATTGCTTATTTAGACGTAGATTTATGGAAGGACCATAAGAATAGATCATTCTGTGCCAAAATTTATAGGAAAGAAACATATTCTAACACCATGCTCCATTATAGCAGTAACTATCCTTGGTATCAGAAAAAATCAGTAGTAAAAGGCCAATTGGTCAGAGCAGCCCGTATGGTTTCCAGAGATGTGGATTTTTTTGATGAATGCCAATTACTCAAAGAAATGTTTTTGAGACGTGGTTACCCAAAACAACTCATAGACAGTCTGATTAATGAAGTGAAAATAAAAAGAGAATCAGGTATTTACCAAGCTATTCTTGGTGGTACACAACACTTGGTAGTACAGGTTCAAAAACCAGACACATCACTAGTAACACTGGCATTTATAACTCCTTTCAGTATTGACAGTGAGGTCATCACATTGACAATCAATAAAAATTGGCCAATAATCAATAATGACAAAGAATTAGGAAACAAACTACCAGATAAACCAAAAATAGTTTGGAGAAGAGGTAAAAGCATCAAACAAATCATGGAGAGCAACATACAGGGACTGCCATGGAGAAAGGGTATGTTTCAATGCAATATGTGTAATTATTGTTCTTACATGAATACTGGGGAAACTTTTTGCATAAGGAATGTTACATACGAGGTGAGACACAAATTTACCTGTCAGTCCAAAGGTGTAGTGTATTTAGCCCAGTGTCAACAATGTCCAGCATTTTATTTTGGGAAAACTGACAGAAAATTTTGTGAACGTGTCTATGAACACTTATATGCTATTAGGAAAAACAAACCTGAAAATGCATTAGCAAAACATACAATGGAAAATCCGAATCACAAATTTATGTTTAGAGCAGTTGATTGTGTTCTCACAGACAGTAGGGGTGGACCACACCATGTACAATTAGAGGTATTGGAATTATACTGGCAGATCCGTTGTAATGCTAGTGTTATTCCTGGGCTCAACGAAATATGCTCCCTCTATCCAATATTGAAGTTAAGAAGTTTGTGCAGATGAGGATATAACTACACATATATTTCATCTGGATTAATTTAATGCAGTTATATTCAAGTACTGACACATTTACATTTTTTCTTATTATATTCATATATATATATATATATATATATATATATATATATATATATATATATATATATTGTATGTACAGAATAGACCTATCTCTGTCTTTACTGTGTCTGTGATTCAGGTATTAGTCAATGTTTCAAAATAACAACATTGACCTGTTTTATATACAAATATGTTCTGCATCAATCTGTTTTTTTATGATGTAATTTGGGACATTTTCACCCCCCCCTTTTTTTTTTACACACATTATGTATATCGATTTATTGGTTTTATACTTATTTAGATATACTCGTTATTGTTTGTTTGATATGGTCTTCACCATTGTAAATATATGTGGTATAGATGTACTTATTGGATTCAGCTATTTCCACTACTACAGATTCACTGCTGTTAACGTATACAAGGTACATGCCATAGTTTTTAATCTTCTGATTATTTGCCTAAATATTTATTCCATTATAATGGCTTTGGTTCACGTTAGACTAGTACTAGGTCTGACTATCTTAATGGTAACAGGGTTTTTCATTGGGTTAACTAGCATTTAAATTGGCCATAGCATTCGAATTGTGTTTTTTGCCCTTTTCCTTCCCTTTTACACATATCATGCACGCTAGATTCACGAGTTTTTTATATACTAGGTATAGTAAGCTATTGTTTGTTAAACAGGATTTTGCTTATTGTAAATATCTGCATTTTATATTTTATATGTATTTACTGGATCTGCATTTTATTATTATAGACCCATTATTGTCATGTGTGTATATATATATATATATATATATATATATATATATATATATATATATATTGTTGTATCCTTTGGCTTTTCCCGGTTAGGGGTCGCCACAGTGGAACTCCGGTCTGCTAATGATTGGCAGTAGATTTTTATGTACCGATTTGCCAGGCCTGATGCACAACCTTCAACGAAGGTACGCCCATTCACGCATGTCTCCACGCAGAAGATGCTTTAGCTGAGAATCGAACCGGACAGCGTCTTACTGTGAGGCAACAATGCTACAGCAGCACCACCACCGCAGCCAGCATATATATATATATATATATATATATATATATATATATATTTCAAAATGTTTTAACATTTTAAAATTTACACCATCTAAATGGTTTTGACTTGTCCTGTTGATGTCAGACAAGCATTAGGTTTTACCTTTCATGGTAAACACAGTTTTTTTCTGTTAGTTTAAACTATTTAACACTCAATTAGTATTAAAATCAGCTGTGGTGCTTGTAATTGCGGCACCACTCCACCAGGATATATACTGTAGTTGTAAGGTTCTTTGTCTGAAGAAGTCCCACAATTAGGTGGGATGAAAATCGCTTAACTTTTATTTGTTTCTTTCATTTTTACTATTTAAATAAAGTGCTTTGTTTTATGATAGAGCTACATCATTGTTTATGGAGAGTGGCATATGCGGTTTACATCCTTCTGTGTTCGCAGCCAGAGTGGTCTGCACCGTCTGATGCTTTTAGGACCACTCTGATAGCCCATCCTGGCTTATCGGCTCTGATCTCGACTCCAACCCCATTGGCTCTGTCCATGGGGTCCAGGACTCATGGTTCCTTGGTCGAACCCAAGGGGGAGGTCTGGGGACGCTATTTGGCTCCTAGCCTCCCTCTCGGTGCTTCGGCTCGGGTGAGCCTGATCCTTGCTTCGGCTTCGGACATTGCCCCTTCTGCTCTGAGGTCTTCCATGGTTGGTCGATCCTCGGAGCCAGGGGGACCAGCTTTCGAGGTCATGTGAAGTGTGCTGGACAGGTCCTCAGCTACATCATACAGCACTGACACTCTACCCCCTCCAGCTCCAGTATCAGTCTCTGATCGTACTCTATCCTTGGACAGCAGAGACCGAAGGCCTCAGAATACCTCCATGAGTGGTCCCCAAATTTCTGAGGGCCACCCAGAGTTTTTGCCTGAGGAGCCACCTAGAAAAAAAATGTGCAAGAAGAAGCACATCGACTCCCAGGAAGAGTCTCTCACATCGGACACCGACCTCGAGGAATCAGAGGGGTCCCCCAAGTCGTCCTCTGAGGATATCTCTTTCTCTGATATCCTAGAGATCTTGAAACAGAGAGGTGACTGGCCGTCTAAACCCCCCTCTGAGGAGGAGTCAGTGTTCCTGAAGGCCTATGGGGCTCAGCCTTCCACCTCCTGGGTCTCTCCACCCTTTAACAAACTCCTGGATCTAGTTTGTCGGAGGGTGTGGGAAACCCCTGACACTGTGGAACCAGTCCCCAGGAGATCCAACAAATTTCTGTCCACCCCCTCTGACAAAGTATTTCTCACAAAGGGCATCCCAGTAGATGCCATGGTGGTGGCAGTGGCCACCAAGAAGGAACTGGCTGAGACTTCATCTACCGTCCATCCCTGTAACAAGGAGTCCAGGACCATGGACCAGTATGGGAAGTGTATGTTTTCTTCAGTGGCCTTTATGCTGCAGTCGCTGAATTACTTGTCACATTTTACATGGCTCCAAAGAGATCTCCTGAAAGAGCTGAGAGATGCTCTGCAGGGTAACGTTTCTGATGCAGTGGCTCAGAAAGTCAATGCTCAGATGTCTACCCTAAATTCTGTTGCTAACTCCTCCATGAGGCTGATCTCTTACGCAGCTGAAGGAGCGAGTAGGGGAGCGAATTCTGGAGTTTCTCTCAGAAGGCACTCCTGGATATGCCTCTGTAATTTCGCAGAGGCCTTCAAGTCTACATTCAACAACGCCCCGTTTGATGGTTCCTCGTTGTTCGGAACCAAGGTGAAAGACACTCTCACTAGGTGCGAGCAAGAGGGAAAAACTCTGTCTGCTGTGGGAGTCCATTTTTCCATACCTTCTAGACCTTATCCCAAGGTCCAGAAGAGTGGGAAAATGTAGTTCAAGAAATCGCAGAGGTTTTCTCATGACGCACAAAGTGATTCCCCCTCCAGAGGCAGGGGAGGGGGTAGTAACTCAGGTAGGCACCACCCTAGAGGCAGAGGAGGCCCACATAACCAGGGAGACCATGATTCCTTTCGTGGTTCTCCCTACCAGCACTCCTGATGGGAGGCCCGACTGCGTGTTTCCGGAGCCAGTCGGGGGTCACATTTCACTATACCCAGAAGCCTGGCAAGACATCACCCAAGACCAGTGGGTATTAAAAATAATTTCCAGAGGATATCACATTCCCTTCTCTCCCCCCCCCCCACCAATCAAAAGAATCCCAGATGTTCCATCCAATCAAAGGTATTCCGCAGCTTCAGAGGTTATAAAGTTGCTAGAAAAAGGAGCCATCCAGCATGTCCCCTCTGACTAGATTGGATTAGGGACTTACTCCAGATTCTTTTTGGTGCCGAAAAGAACAGGGGACCTGAGACCCATCTTGGATCTCACCCGCTTGAACCTCCATGTGAAGATGTCCAAGTTCCGAATGGTCATGTTGCAATCTATTCTCCCATTGTTGGGAAAAGAAGTGTGGATGTGCTCCATCGACCTCAAGGATGCTTACTACCACATAAAGATGGACAGGGCATCCAGAAGTCATCTACGCTTCTGGCTGGGAGCCAGTCATTTTCAATTTTGTGCCCTGCCCTTTGGTCTCACCACAGCCCCCCGGGTGTTCACCAAATGCGGCTCACTTGAGACATCAGGGATTCCAAGTGTTTCCATACCTGGATGACTGGCTCCTTTCTGCCACCACCAGGCATCTACTACTACAGACCAGAGACACCACTATCAAGCTGTGTTAACAATTGGGTATCACTCTAAACTGGGAAAAGTCTGCCTTGGTGCCCTTGCAGCATGTCACCTTTATAGGTGCCATGTTAGACACCGTGCTCATGAGGGCATATTTACCACAAGAAAGGATTCACGTTTTGCAACAACAAGTATACGTGTTGCTCCCTCAAAAAAGAGTGAAGGCAAAAACGGTTCTCAAATTGTTAGGGACTATGGCTGCAACAATTATGCTGGTTCCTCTTGCAAGGCTTCACATGAGGCTCCTTCAGTGGATGCTCTTCGCCCAGTGGTCTCTACAGCATCTTCGGCTTTCTCATCTCATAATGATCACAGACAGGTGCAAGCATGCTCTACGCTGGTGGCTTCACTCCAGCAACCTCAATGCGGGAAAACCCTTCGTTCCATCCCCTCCTGTTGCCACAGTGACCATGGATGCCTCCCAGATGGGGTGGGGGGGTATTATCTCGGCAGGATGGTCCAAGGCATGTGGCAGGAACACGAGATACATCTGCATATCAATATCTTGGAGATGAGAGCAGTGCTACTAGCGATGCAAGCACTTTAGAGCTTTCTTCCTCTCGGGACAATTGTGATCCACTCAGACAATATGTCGGTGGTATGGTATCTGAACAAACAGGGAGGAACCAAGTTGTATCTCCTTTGCAGAGAGGCCATTTGAGTGTGGCAGTAGGCAGTGTCTTCCCAACATTTTCTTGTAGCAACGCACATTTCGGGGAAGTCCAACGTGATTGCTGACAGGTTGAGCAGAGCTATTCTGATGCCTCATGAGTGGTCCCAGAACAGTCAAGTTGTGGAGCAGATTGTCCACAGATGGGGTCAGCCTTGCTGCAATCTATTTGCCGGTCCCCTCAATACTAAGTGCAGCAGCTACTTCACCCTTATCCCCCCTCCAGGGGAGTCACCCAGGGACGCTCTAGTTCACGATTGGACCTCCGGTCTACTTTGTGCCTTTTCTCCTGTTCCTCTGTTGACAAAGGTTATTCAGAAAGTACAGTCCTTGGGAAGCAGAAACACTGGCCTCGTCAAATCCCTATCTCATGGACACCCCCTGGATTCTGGACCCACAGCCAGATCTTCTAACTCATATGTCAGGGCAATTCCATCCTTCTCTTCAGACCCTTCGGTTGACAGCCTGGCTACTCCCCTTCTATCACTAGTCAGGCTTCATCATTTCCTCCGGAAGTGATTCATATTATGTCTTCTTCCCATAAGACTTCGACTAGAAAGATTTATTCCAGTAAATGGAAAATATTCTCCATCTGGGCTCAGGCAAGACAAATTGATCCTTATACAGCTCCAATTTCTTCAGTTCTGGAATTTCTCTTCATGCTTTTCAATCAGGGGTCAGCAGCCATGACCATTAAAGTACAGTTGGCCGCTATTTCCACTTTTCACATCGCTAATGAACCCAGCCTAATGGCGTATAGACTATGTAAGGCATTCTTGAAAGGCACTATGTTGCATTGCCCTCCAGTCTTTGACCTGGTCATGCCTTGGGACCTAAGTTTTGTGCTACAATGTCTCACCTCTTCCCCTTTGAGCCTGCAACTACTTGTGAACTAAAATTTTTGACTTGGAAAACTATGTTTTTGGTAGCCATCACTTCAGCTAGACATGTCTCGGAGCTCCAAGCTTTGTCTATCAGACTGCCTTACTCAATTTTTCACAGGGACAAGGTTTCCCTCAAGACCAAACCCTTCCTTTATGCCAAAAGTGGCTTTGGTTAGTAATCTCAACCAATCCATTGAACTGCCCGTATTTTTTCCAGAGTTCTCTAATAGGTCAGAATTTAAATTTCACTAACTGGATGTTCACAGGCAGTTGCGTTTTTATCTGCATAGAACGAAGGATCTTAGAAAATTGGATCAGCTATTTGTCTCATTTTCAGAAAATAAGATTGGGTCTCCTGTTTCCAAAGTGACCTTGTCTAGATGGATCTCTAGTTGCATTTCCTTCATTTATGCCTCAGGTAGTAAGAATTTACTATTTAGAGTGAAGGCTCATTCTACCCGATCTATGTCTACCTCTACAGCATTTCAGGGCAGGATGTCTATGGATGATATTTGTGCTGCAGCTACATGGGCATCTCCTCACACCTTTATTACTCACTACAAATTGGATTTGGTATCCAGAGGCAGATCTTCCTTTGGTTCCACAGTGCTCAGCAGTATTTTCCACTGAGCCTCTCAGGGTTCAGGTGCTGGGGACGCTGTCCCACGGGTAAGGATGTAGGCGAGATTGGACTACATAACATCAAGAAGTTATGTACTCACCATATCGTTCAATGTATGTAGTCCATCTCGCCTCACATTCTTACTTACCCTCCCACCTTCCACCTTGGAGGACCTAGAGGTTAGTTCTGGTTTCAGTACTTCTTTTATTATTGGAATGTTTTTTCTTTCTCTATGTGTTATGTGTATGGGGGGAGAGTGATAGAGTGATTGAGTGATTGAGCTTGCAGCAGACAAGATCTGGGGAAAGGGAACAGTGCAGCATGGGATACCTCTTAGCCCAGCCAATTGAAAGACTTCGAGCTAAAGTATGGCCGAGTCAGAGCTGAGGTTTGGCTCCGAACCCACGGGTAAGAATGTGAGGTGAGATGGACTACATACATCAAACATTATGGTGAGTACATAACTTCTTGATTTGCTGCCAACCTCCCCCATTGCTCTCACCACTGCATAGCTTTGAAAAACCTACAATAGCTTGAACTTCATAACCAACTCCTTCTTCCCCAACTCCACCTCACACATGCTATCTTAAATCAATCCTCCTGCTGGGCTTCCCTCAAGGACATCATATCTCCCTACTATCCTGAGTGTAACCTTCGCAGAACAGACCTATACCTCTTAGACATCTACAAACCTAATAAAAATATTGGCAAACTTTTATACAACCACTCCATCACCACTGCCTGGAACAAACTTCCCATTTCTCTAAGAACAAACACCAAGTTCCTTAACTTCAAAAAACTTCTAAAGGACGTATTTATTAAATCCTGGACCTGTCCTTGTTCCACTCCTAACTAAACTACTCCTTCTCCTCTTTCCCTTCCCCTCTCAGCTCTCACACTTTACCACAACTGCTCATGTAATGTCCTCATGATATTCTACCAACCTTGAATTTCACTCTGATTGTAATTGTTAGATAGAATCTAACCTTTTATATTACATTTTATATACTTAATATGTACCATGGCTGTTTAAACCCTCAGTATTACTCTTGTATTCTAACATGTTCATGTATAAGTTGTATTCTGTTTCTCCTGTGTGTATACATTTGTATGTTAATATTGTATGATGTTTTGTTTTGGTATTTGTTTATCTGTGGAGCTTTTCTTCTCGGGTCTCCACTGAAAAAGACTAACCCAGTTAACAAAGGTCAAATGAATAACATAAATAAATAAATAAACTAAATAAATAAATATTGCTCATATGCTTGGTCCAGTTATACAAATGAAGTTAACAGCAGGGCATTTATGCCACTTGTGTACAAATTAATTTATGCAATATTTTTAAAGGTTTGTGCTATTTTATACTTGTTACTTGTGGTATTTGAACTCGCAATGTCTGACTACAGTCTTACACTTGGCTCCTACAGTTGGTTTGTGCTACACACTGGATATGCATGCATACTTTCCTGCAACTGTATAGAAAATAAATGTTTAATTTAAAATATATAATACTTCTCTAGTGCTGCATACATATCTCTTGTTTCCCTCTTTCTTTCCAGATGCTCAGCATGGGCTTCTCTATTTATAGTTATCTTGGCACTGGCTGTTAAATAAATAGAAGAGAACAAGAAAAGAGCATTATACATACCAGTCTTGCCTATATGCAGCTTTCTATCTACTATAAATTCTGTTTATTAGTATACTTACACAACTATGGGATATTACTAGTTCTGAACTCATCCATCCACTGTTGCGAGTATCCCTCTTGTGCCTTTTTATGTCATTAAAGTGATGCCTATACTGTTCTCCAGTGCATGGAATGCCAGTCGCACTGAAGACAGCCTTGGCCAGACTATTCCAAGCCTCAGACTTGCACTGGGTGCTGGTATAGTCCTCTTGCAAAAGCCTTTGGCTGTGGCACTTTGCAAGGAGTCTAGTAAAGATTCTAGACTCCACAACACCCCACTTCTGCACCCTAAATCTGGCACCTTCCCTTCTACCACCAGACATGTCCAAACAGAGAGAACATCAATAGGTAATAATAATTTACTGTCAATTCCTGTTATTGCTTTTACTGGTAATGAGCAAACCTGAACAAAGATGCCAACAGTGTTTGTGCAATGGTAAGGAGAGAGCAACAGCGCCAAATAGAGAGGAAAGCAGTTTTTTTTTTTTAATGGGAAGGTTAATATGACAGTTGGCAATAGTTTGAGAGTTGTTGGCTGCTGGAACTGTTAGGTGATTTTACTTTGCAGACACATACTGGGGTCATACATTTCATGACCTGACACACTTTTGTTTTGGCTTTATACAGTGAAGATGCTGATTTTTACAATGTGGGATTCAAACCTATGCATAAGAAATAAAACATTTTCTTCCATAGTAGTGATTTTACATTTTTGCCACAGATGAAGTGCTTCTCAGATGTAGTCATGAATTATATATAAATACACATGATAGATTGAGGGAGTTAACTAGCATTCAATACACTCTTGTATTAGTTGATTTTATTTATGTACCTTGCAAACTTGTAATAATATTTACTTGTTTGGCTAAAATGAGAAAAAAAAGACATGTTTATAGCTTTTGTAACTATTGTAACTCTTACATGCTGGAGCTTTTCTCCCCAGGCTTCCACTGAAAATGGGTTCTTTTTGGCCCAGTGGACTACTTTCCCAGTAAGCAAATGTCAAATAAAATAAAATAAAATGTGCATGACCTGACAAGGTCCTGATTTATACATTCTTATGTGTATGAGTCTTATTGAAGTCTAAAGACCATTCAAGGCCAGATAGCACAATTGTAATTGCAGAAACATAGCAGGCTGTATACCTTCTGTCATGGATATAATTCATATGTGCTCCACTGCTGCATATATTTATTGTTATAATTAGTTATAATTATGTTTTGCCTTTTTATGCAACATTTGATAAAAAGCAAAATAGAACAACAGTAAAAATATTTGGAATTTCCTGTATTAGAACCCAGGACCATCTATATTGTAGCCCTGGCTTACACCTGCTGCCACAGGAGTAGTTAAATAATGGTTGGATATTTCCCTTTTCATTAACTTCTGTGTGTTAACTGCTGTGCAACACCACTTGTCATATCTGTGCAGTGTCCAACAGAATTGATAGAATGCATCCATTTTGAAATAGTTGACTGTCTGCTTCCACTCTGGAGGTATTCTGAGCCTGCAGGTGTTGAGGAAGGCTGCTAAATGCTGCACTGTTGAGTGATGGAAAGCAAAAAATGCAACAATGTATCCTTTTTGAAATTAAGACTGTCTGCATCCTGTCTGCAGGTGTTCTGTCTGGTTTGTGTGTGGTCCATTACTCAAATTTGCTTGATGGTAAGTGTCATGCAAACAAGACAAGCAAGCAAAACTTTAACCTTTTAGCCTTGTGGGTAGTTATTAGGTTTCATTCTTAAAAGGCAAAGGTGGGACTTGAACCTTGATCTACAGATAGTCTATACTGTTTGGATAAATGTGTTTAGCAGGTGTACTACACACACAAGTGATTCACAGGTGTAGATGATGTATTGGTTATCAAAGAAGTACTTTACCTGACATTTATTGTGTTCATCCATTTCCCGTGTTTGAGCTAAGCTGCACAATGTGCAAATACTGGCATTAAAAAAATGAAAGAAATTTATAAAACAATCAACACTACAAAATATATGTTAGTACACATGAAAGATTTTTACACAAGTCTGGATTTTAACTCTCACACCAATGAACCTTCAAAACACAGTAACGGTGTCTTATCCCGATTTGCCACAGAAACCGGTTTGCAGAAAAGAATGAAAATCATTGAGCATACAAGCAAGTGCAACATCATCCACAGTATTAGCAAGACATGACACTTGTACAGTTCTGAGTTTCTACATGTATTAATTTCAGATGCAGTGTAATGACTGATCACACAACCATTTATGACTATTGCGTGGAGAAATGCAGCTTTGTCTTGTCTTTCTGTGTATGCTGCTTATTCTTCTCTTATCTGAGCAGTAATCTGAGGCATTCAGTCTGTAAGGCATTTTGTATCATTGTCCTTAAAATGTGTAAGAATATTAAATGGCAATAATATACAGTTTTCAACAAATGCAAGGGAGGTTGGATGTTGCTGAACAGAAACTGTGAAATGTGTGCTGCTTATTTATATTTGAAACACTGATACAATAACTTCTACACTTTGTAAGTCTAACAGGGCTGACACACCCACTGGAGGTAAGGGAGTCTGAATTGCTGTTGTGTTTTCCTTCTCCCTGCAAGTAATCACTGAAGGAGTGCCTGAGTGCCTGCACTATGTTTACATCTGTACACGGAGCCATTAATTTGGGATTCAACAATTCTAATGAGTTCCCATCTCATTTGCATCTTCACCATGCTCACAGGCCTGAATCTACTCTATAAAAAGGGAACTGTGTAGCTAAGGAATTTTAAGGTGAGGAAACTTGTTGATATGGATAACACAGAAGATTGCTATTACTTTGGCTTTAACTGCACAGAAGACTACTGATACTGATAAGGTATGATTGCATTTTTCAGTTATATACTGATATGCTCAGATGTCACTTAGAAACATATTTTTATATATGAATAAGCAAATGCTACATTTATCTGTATGTAATTCTTAGAAGTTTGCTGATGGCATAGGCATTTTTGTTATTTTAGTGAAATGTAAATGTCCTATATTGCCAATGACACAGGGGTGTTAGCTTTCTATGATTACCCATAGACACTTCTAGGGGAGTGTTGGCCACAAGTAGAGATGACTGGCAATTCCATAAAAGTTTATGTTCTGTAGTAAATGTGTATATGTGCTTTTGGGACAGTTATAACACTTTACTGAGGTTTTATTCTTTGTTTGGTAAGAAAATGTCATATGACTGTTGTTTTGGGGTGGGGAAGCCAAGTTCCATTTCTCTGTTGGCATAAACAAAAAAAATGTTTGTACAAAGGTTTGCTATGCTATTGTTACTCCTCTTATTTTGGATCCAGCCTTGCTTTGTGTGTGACTGTAATATGTTACAACCACATGAATCCTTTTTTATATTTGAATATCATGAAAGTTGTTTTTATTCTCCAGTAGGTAAAATTGAAAACTTACTACTTATGTGTTATATCTAAGCAGGACTTTTAGTTATGTGATATTTATGTGTATTATCCTGCTTTTTGATTTATGTCTCCTAGGACAGTGGCACCCAGGTGTCCCAGTCCCCACAAACCCCCCTTCAGTGACCCCAAGAATGATGTCATTGGAGAAGCATTTAAGCAAAATGGTGGCTTTCCGCTTGAGAGAGGCTGTGGGGATGTGTTGGGAAGAATGCAAATTTGGCAGCAAATACTGGTCAATGTCAACACTGTTGGGGGCCACAGCAGGACATATGATCAGGTGCATCATAGGGCCACTGACATGATTTCATCGACCCCGAGGAGAGCAGCTGCAGTGGCCCATGGACATATGGCTACCAGGGAGGGGGACCTGCTACAAAGACACCACTGACATCAAATGAAGATAGCTCAGTGGAAAGTGCACAACAGTATGTGATTGATGTTGGTGCTACTGTTTCAGAGAGGATAAGTATGTTCCAGGAGGAGCTTCCAGGTAGGCTTCCCTATGTCAAATGTTAAATATTTATTGTATAGTAAAATATTGACAGCAATACTTAAGTTTATTTAACAATTTTTTGGGGGTGGGAACTAGTTATAGATTGATACAGTTAACAACACATTCTGGATCATTACACATGGGCTTGGGGTGGAAGTGTCATCCAAATTTCTGTTAAATGTATTGTTAATGGACATACAAAGGGACAAAAGTTTATCACCCATGTTACTGTTAATTGTGATGATAGTCTCCTTACCTTTTGCTTAACTTCTTCCAGGACCATCATCTGTTGGAACTGTGGAGTCATCTTCATATGGTAAGCCAAACATTTTTATTTCAGTACTGAAGAGCAGTTCACAGAAATGTTTATTCTATCCATATCTATGATGTGTGCGTGTATTGCTGTACTCTGTAATGGTAT
Organism: Protopterus annectens; assembly: GCF_019279795.1. NCBI lineage: Eukaryota > Metazoa > Chordata > Ceratodontiformes > Protopteridae > Protopterus > Protopterus annectens. The sequence goes on from NC_056732.1 coordinate 527,705,242, forward strand.
CACCATTGTTAGTTTGTTACCATATATTGAACTGTAGTAGTGTAGTTATTAATGTATTTCTTGTGTTTGTTGCTTATTATCACAGGTGATCCTGACAGCGGAAGTGTAGCACTCTTACCACCTGGTGTCAGAATATCAGCAGACTCTGGTGATGTTAGTGAGTTAGTTGATATTCAGCCATCCTCTGTAATTCCACTGGACACAGCCAGTAGGCCTATGCCAACCCATTCCAGTGAACTTTCAGATATTGGACAGGTGAAGGGTGAGATACTCAATCAGTGTAGTGTGGTTACTGTGACTTCAGTGCCGGTTGACTCTGGCCATAGCCAAAGTGTGGGCAAGGTGCCACTCAGGAGGGTCACACCTGATCCAGGTGTGTCTTTATGTGCCACTCAATGAATGTTTAGAGCCATCATTGAGGCACAGGCACATTCCAATAGGGCCTCCAAAGAAATGCTTAGGGTTGTAGATGTGGCACAGGCTGACATGCATGACTGCATCCACCATGTTGCCAATTCAATGGATCAGATGAGTGACACTTTGGAATGGGCAGTGTCTGTGATGGAATGTCTGCTGGGAGGGGGACAGCATCTACGTGGGCATAGGTCAGCCACATTATCTATGTTAGTATGTTAGCTGACATGGCCATGCCCAGTCAAGGTCCCATAGTGACCCTACTTCCACACTCCAGACATGGCAGACCATGGGGTTGTGGTTCTGGGTGTACTTCTGAGGAGAGCTCATCCAGCAGATATAAGTCACATTCAGGTAGCAGTAGTGCGTGAATGTGCCAGTGCAACTCCTGGCAGAGCCAGTTCTCATGGTCGGGTACAATGATGACGATGAATTGCCACCTCTACTAGGCATGGCTCACACCTGTCCGACATACCAATATGTACAGCTAGCATAGAGCTTGGCTCTGTTTTTGCAGACACTTGCACACCAGTTTTACCTAGACTGCCCATACAGGCACAAACACATCAGTTACATGGTTCAGTCATGAGGCTTAAAGCTCATTCTGTCTCAGTGGCCATTTGATACTTAATCCAAATGTCTGCCTGTTTGTATTTCTTACTTAAATGCACTCACTTACCTTTTGTGCCAGCCTAGGCTTCCTGCCCTCCCCCAAACACACACACAACACCCTATGCAATTGATGATAACCATGCCATATCCTTGTTTTCTGTCTTTTGGATTCAGGGACACATACGCTTTGTGTCTGATGCTCAGGGTACGTAGCTGACTTAGTGCTTAGTATATTTCTGTTTGTGATGCTGTTTTGCCAATTGTACTGTTTTCTGACAGGTTTTTGTAATGTGCACATGCCTCCCACATTCTTACAGCAACAAAGCTCGGCCAAGCCATAAAATAAAAGTGGAACAAAGGCTGAACAATAGGGAGACTTTTTAAATATTTTGGTGTTACAAACTTTAGAGAGCTGATAGAATCAAACTGTTTTTGCATCACTATTTTTAAGATTTTTCTGATGGATTTGTAGTTTGAAACTGAAATGTGTGTCATTAATTTCTAACTTGTCTCTTTAATGATTTGCCAGCACAAAAGTATGAGGCCAAACTGAGGACATTTGTTGACCATCAGTAATTTTGAGAGGTATGAATGTGTGAATCCTTGATGCCTGGGGCCTATTAATTGATAGAGGACACATGTATTGACATAAGTCACTGCTGTCACATGTTGAGGTCATTGTACAAATTCACATAAGTCACTGCTGTCACATGTTGAAGTCGTTGTACAAATCAACTACCTTTTATTTACTTACATTATCAAGTAACAGTATGTAAGGATATGCCATTCATTTGTATTATTACACATTTTTTTAATATTCCAGGTTCAACACTAAACTTGTAAATCCGGCACTTGCTGCAGTGTTAGTTCAGGGATGAGTCTGTCTGATACTAGGAGTACACAGCCATTACATGGGTAAGTAAAGGTTGTGAGCTTTGCCTGGCATCAATGTTACTGTACGTATGTGCATAGGATGAAAGTTTTAGTCCTTTAGGTGGTGAGTGTGTGTGCTATGCTTTACCTCTTGCAAATGCAAGTGCATATTGAATATGCTTACATCTGCATGCACCCACAGCAGCTGCTGGTTCTCCCTCTAACTCCTCAACTGTGTGTGGCTGTGGTGACCTTGCCAGTGGTAATGGGATGTGTGCCCCTTCCCCTTATTGATCCTTTTGAAGCTGTTTCCTCAGGATGTTGTTGTGAAGCATGGCATAGATGGTGAAGATTTTATTACATGTATGTGGATTGTACTGCAGGATTCCCCCAGATGGATCTAGTAACAGTGACTTCAGCAGCCCAAACACATGCTCTATGATATTTCTAGCTTGAGCACGTGCCTCATTATAGGGTTCTTCACCTGGTGTTTGTGTATTTCTGATGGGTGTCATCATTTGCAGTTCCTGTGCATAACCTGCTTCCCCCAGTAAATGACCCTGTGGAATATCATCCCTAGTAAACATCTCATACAGTTGGGAGTTGTGCCAGATATATGAGTCATGGTATCTGCCTGGGTTGCCAGCACACACATTCAAGACGATTACCTTAGCGCTACACACAGCCTGGCAGTTAATGGAGTGGAAACCCTTTCTGTTTGTGTACACTCTTCCCTGTTCCCCAGGTGGTGCCTTGATTTCTATATGTGTATAGTCTATGGCACCCAGTACTTGTAGTGTGCATATTTGTGGCCCTGTCCTCAGGTGTGCAAGAAAATATATGTAGTCACTGGAATGTTGGATCATAGCATTCAGGACTTGATGGAGGATCCTGGATACCCCCAGCATGTTCCCTGTTGGTCTCTGAAAGGTTCCTGTAGCTAAAATTCTAAGTGCTACACATATCTTTGTCTCCATTGGTACTGGTTCCTCTCGGTTTGCCCTTAGTCTGAGTTGAGACGAGGTTGCAGAGTTCCTGTAGTGTGTCTCTATCCACCCTGTAGCTCTTTACAGTTTCCACCACATGCAGCTTGTGATAAGTTAAATGGAGTCTAGAAATGCTTCCCTTCTTGGCCATAGTCTATTAGTAGCAGCAGCATAGTCTTCAGCCTGTTGCACATATGCATGAATTAAAGTAACAGCAGCCCCTAACATTCTTTCTGTGTAGACTCCTTTCCACGGCTGTATTCCAATATGTTTTGGAATTTGCAGGGAACACCAGCACTGAGTCTACACAGTTGCTTTATATTTTGTTGAATAGCTCTTCCATCTTGGATTGGCTGATTTGTGTACAATTCAGCTACTTATGCTGTAATTAGCATACCACAGTGTTTACCATGTTTGTGTGGCTCTCCACAGTGTATAGAATCTCTTATTGAATTCAAAATTGTGCGCTACCATGTATGTGTCACACTATGACACGCACACAGTCTTAGTAGACTCTGTAAGGTTTACTGAATCTGCCCCAGAATGTATGTTATAAAACATAGATTAGCATAATAGTCATTACCTTTCCTAATTAAGAGTGACATAAAATAGAATTCTTCGGTCATTTAAGTATATTAAAAACATTTTTCTTGACTATTTGTTTACAACTGAACAGATAGGTAGAAATGAATATAGCTTTTGAAAGGGAATATTTACATTGAAGGTGACTACCTATTTCAAACAAATAAATTTATCCTGCTATTTATTTTTCTGAATCACTTGTCCAGACACAGGTTTTGGTGAAAGCAAGTTTTGAAGGGAAGACTAAAACTTTTCTATTCTAAGCAACAGTTCCTAGCCAATCCTACAGGATCCCCATATGATCCTAACAAGTTGATGGACCTACATTTGCAGTGAAGCCTAGTGCCAGTGGTCCGTGCCTGATATGTCTCTTGTGTGTGTGTCCTCATTTAGCTCCCAAGACACTTCAATTGACTTCTCCTAACCCAAATGAACAGCAGCAGTTCTACTTTGAGATCTGCTGAGATTGCTAAGATCCTCTCTCTGTCATTTAGAATGAGATCAACAACCTGGTGAAGGAATCTCATTTCTGCCTCTTGTGTCTACAACCTCATTCTTTAAATCACTACCCAAAAACTAATGACATTAAAGGAACATGGCAGCGTGGCCTAACTAGTCAATTCAGCTTTCACTTCACCACCGGAGTCAGGTACTAGACATATATATATATATATATATATATATATATATATATATATATATATATATATATATATATATACACACACAATCTAACTGCTACAACCATCACTCTGTTAGTCTTCTGATGTCTACATTCTTGCTTGAACAACTTAAGGTAGCTATTTCTCCCTCATCTGCAAAGAGCAATCCACTTTTTCTGGGACATAATCATGACTTCTGACTTGGAGGTGCTGATTATATTCTCAGCTGCTTCACACACAGCAATAAACTGCCAATTCATTCCAAGGACTGTATTCACCTGAGACCAAGAATACATTGTCTGCAAATAGCAAAGATGCAACTCTCAAATCTCCATTTTGGATACACTCCAAATATTGGCTGCACTTTGATATCCTGTTTGTGAAACTCATGAACAGGAGGGATACAGTGAAGTCTTACACTCATTTTGAAAATATTCTGCTTAATGCAGATGTGCTGCCCAACTCTTATACCACAGATTCAGTGACAAAATTATGTACTGTAAGATCCTCTGGACTGCATGCTTTTTAGGCATCTCCCATAAGTCATTTGTAGGTCTTTTTTCCTCTTTACAGCTGATATTCAGCTGCTACCAGGACTTCTCCTCATTCCCTAGGTTTACTGTGCCCACTTATTCCACCCCAGCCTTACTCAAATCCATGCTCAGGGATGGTAAGGAGATTGAGATGCCTGCTGCAATATAATTTTACCAACAAGGAGCATTTTTCCTTAACCATTTTTCTTTCTTCCCTATGTGCACACCTGTTATGTCCAGGGGGTGGTCAAACAAACAGGATGAGCTGGCATATTGTCCCACCTCCACCAACACTCGACTAGTCATGTATACAGTAGTGGCAAACTCTTGTGACCTTTATAATATCCATGCAAGGACAAAGAGTTGTTGCAGTGTTCCATAGTTAGGATAGAATCTGCATTCCTGCTTCGGAATTAAGGCTCAGCTGTTTACTTCCCAAACTTGTTATGCATTTTCTTAAAGGGTTTGAGAAGTGTGATCCCTTTATAATGGTAAGAAGCAGGCCTTCTTGCCATCCTTCCTTTAAAGTGTAGACTGGAATCATCTTGTTTAGTTAGTAAACAATACATCTTTGTACAGTTTAATATTTATTTATCCTGGTAAAGAAATGCAATAATCTTACTGGGCAGAAGGCTACAACTTTTCAGCGGAGGCCTGGGGAAAAAGCTCCAGGAAAATGCTGATATTGCATAAAGAACATAGTAAACAGAGGTATAGTAATCAACAGATATAAAACTATAAACACAGTATCACTAATAAATAGCAACATTGTGTAATGAGCAGTGAAACTTTTTCCCAGGAGAAAAGATATAGAAAAAAAAATATTAGATAAAGAATATAGTAAACAGAGGCATACAATTAATCAACAAATATGCAACCTTTAAACAGAGTATCATTAATTAACAGCAGCATCATCTAAAGAGCTATAAAACATATTTGGAAAAGAACTTGGTAGAAGGAGAGAAGAGGAAATGGAGGATTAGTATTAAGAGGTGAGAGAATGCTTTGGGATAGGTAGATGGAAGAAGAGGGAGAGACAGAGGACAAGGAGGCGGTATAGGATAAATAACTAAGGATATAGTGCTTGGAAAGAGTAAGAGACAAAGGATGTGCTTCATGTCTTGCCTTACTTAATGATGTTGCATTGTTTGTTGCATATTTTGCTTAACTCTACTGCATAAGTTTTTGTAGACCTTACAAGTTCACTGGTGTTCCTTTACTCCTTGTTATTCTCCTTATATATTCGGTTCCCGTTTAGATTTCCTACTTGATGGTGGAAATGTGGTAGAAGGTCATTCGGCTATTTACAGGTTCTGACTGACCAGCTTATATGCCTCTTTCAGGTGTGGCTTTGTATCTGTAAACTGTCCAGAATTTCCCAAAATGTCTATATTTTTTGCCTATTGTTTTGGTCTGTTCCTATTAAAGTTATGGTTTCTGACAATTCATTGAGAATTGAGATCACTAAATAATGGCAGATATGTGAGTTTCAGACTTCACATCCTTTGTAAAATACAAGCTGATGAAAAACCTGTTATTCTAGCAACTTTTAAGCTTATAAGATCAATGTTTAAACTATGAACCGGATTTTGAGCCTTTGTCTCCCAATTAATTTTGGCTTTATCCAGAATTCTGACTGTAAGAGTTTGAGAGGCATAATTGAGCTGTTCGTTATTTGCCGTACTACTGTTTTCATGAGATGTGCAATTGTTAATCATTTTGGTAGAGCTTTTCAGTTGCATACATATTTGTTGCCTACTTATTTGTCTATGGTATGCAAGTAAACACTAATATTGATAATATCTGTATTACCAATGTTCGCAAATATGATGACTTTCATTCATGCGGTTCCCATAATAACTTGGTTCTAAAACAGTGTTGGAATATTAGTCTTAATTTGCATTTCAAAATAGTGCTGCTTTTATTAAACTGTGCCAGTTACAGGTAGTACTGCCACAAGAAACTAAGTAAAAATAATTTTTTAAAATTTTAAAATGGACATGATGTGGTCCAACAGTAGCTCTATCTATAGCTAAGTGTGGTGGTCTGTCATTGTTTAGAACTATACTGGGATGGCAGAAGTTGGGTAAACCTCTTAGGACAGTGCTAGGTGGTGTATTGTGAAAGTCAGAACATTTATTTATTTATTTATGAAGCTCCTAATTGGGTAGAACACTGAATCACATGGACTGTTTTCAGATTTAGCCAGTTACAAAAGCAGAACAATATTCAGTAAATACACAGCATAAAAAGGAAACAATAGTAATGGACATTAAGTACATAACACGGCAGGCTAGAGCTTCTAACATAGTAAAATTATTACAACGTATGCATAGCTTGCATTAACAGTGATAGAATAACATTTCTCACATTAAGGCCATGGAAATAATAAGCACTCAGGTCATACCAAAACTGTATGTAGCTACTTGCAAATTGCTTTTCCAGTTGATAATATTTTGTTATTAACAGCACATTCTCATTATTGATTGCTATGGGTTTACTGAGTGTATATTATTTTTTTCTGGTTGATGTATAGTTTTCTTTATGTATATATATATATATATATATATATATATATATATATATATATATATATAGCATTTGTGCTTTGCTTTACAAATTCATTAAATTTGTATATAAACCAAAACTATATCAACCATTATTGCAGAAGCTTTCTATCCTTCCCAGGCCAAACACAAGATGATAGTTCTCCCCAGCTTCAGATGGTATTTTATAATTTGGAAACTTCTGCAGTCCTAACACTGAGGATATATCTGGTGACTTTAGTTGAATCTACTGGTCAGCTTCCAGTGTAATGTGGAAGATTTCAGAGTTGTACAGTTATTGTAGCTAGATAAGATTCCCAAAGTTGGGTCCCATCTTTTCAGAATTAAGGCCAGGATTACTGAAATGCAAAAATAATTTTTGTTAGAGCTCTGGTGATAGAGCAATCAAAATGAGTGAGATTTCTATGTTATAAGCTCTAGCCTGCAGCGTTGCTTACTTCATGTCTGTAGCACTTGCCATGTAGGTGGCCAGTCATGTTGGCTACTTTTAGATTATTCCAGGTCTCCAAGGAAAAGTCAAAAGATTTGACATTCTTATGGTTGTTCTTTCAGTCATATCATTCTAAAGTTGTAAACTGAGAACCTTTCATTGCCAGAAATGAATTATGGTTAGTGACCATTTGTCTTGTGTTGAGAACAGGGAGCTTTTGTGAGGATGGTGGATATAGTATACTTTTAAAAAAAGCATAAAAAAGCCAATTGTACTAGGTATTATGGATGCTATCGGAAACCAGATATTTGCCAGAATTTCATTGGAATGGTTAGAAAGGATTATGCATATGATGATGACTGAGTTGCAGCAATATTTTAGTAAGGGTAGATAGGGGTGTGCAGATTTACTTAATTTGTTTCATAATATGTAACAATGAAGTGGGAATATTAACATCCTACTGGTAGCTTTTTTTTTTAATAAAGCTTTAGATTCTTTGGTACGGGGCATCCTTTGGGACTCATTGGCCACTTATGGCACAATGGGTAATTTCACATCCTGTTGTCAGATGCTGTATACCCAAAAACCCCTTGCTCAAGTTATTACAAATGGATGTTGTAGGGGCATGGCCAAGATGCCAGTCTGATAGCAGCAGAAATCCATAGCTCTGCTTAGATTTTAATATCCTGACAGGAAATATACTTTAATTTTTAGAAAAAATCTAATTAAAAGCATAGTAAAAGTTAGATTAACATAGACTCTTTATTATTTTCTAAAAATTAATAGATAGTCAAGAGAATTTTTAAATTATTCCTGTCAAGAAATTTTCTACTGGTGATCTCAAGAGGAGCAACTCGAAGAACTCACATCAGGAGAGTGCAGTGAAGAAAAAACTACACCTTATAATAACAAACATCCAAAAACTGTCACTAAAATGGACAAATTCAAAAACAAAATGGATATTATCAAACAAGAATGCAGTAAACAACTGGAACTTCTAAATGGAATAGTAAAAAAAAAAAATCTGAACAGATTCTGGCCTTAGAGGATACAGTAACTGACCTAGATACTAGAGTGACAGAAAATGAACATCAAAATGAGTTTCTTCTGAAACAAAACACCAGGCTGATTGAGAAACTGGAAGACCTTGAAAGTAGATCAAGAAGAATAACATAAGAATATATGGAATTCCTGAGAAAGAAGAGGGTGCTAACATGATTCAGTTCTTCAGTAAGTGGTTTCCATCAGCACTAAACATGCCCGAATCCCTCTTTTTGGAATTGAGAGGGCTCTTCAGTCCCTGGCAAATCCAGCTTCATCTCTGAGTTCATCTAACCCCAGATCTATAATAGTTAGATTTCTTTCCTCGCAAGACAAGGACTTAGTGCTGAAATCAGGTTGGACTAATTCCCCTATCAAGATGGGTGAAAAAGTTATTCGTTTTGACAATGACTACATCTCTACAGTCATATCCAAAAGAAAGGAGTGTGTTCCTCTAATTAAGTCCTTGAAAAAAGCCAATATTAAAGCTCAAATTATTTTTTCTGCAAGAATAAAAATCACCTTGCCAGAAGGAGTGAAGATCTTTGATTCCTTACAAGAAGCAGTAGAATGTATCCAAAAGAAGAAAATACTGTCAGACATAGAAGAAATGGAATGATCATCTCAGAGTTTGAAGAGACAGACAACAACAACAAAAAAATGGATGGTCTGTGAAGGAAGGAGCAAACAAAACTAAGAAACTAAAGGACAAATGAATAAATTCCTTCTAATTTTAAATGCTTTATTTTATGAATTATAATATATTTGATTCTGGCAAGTCTCTGTGCTGTAAGGTAATGTGAATCATTTTTATTATTAACTTTCTCTTTTCCTTTCTATATCTACCTCTTCTAATTACATATAGTACCAAGTATTTAAATAACATTCTCTCTCTTTCTCTTTCTCTCTTCTTTCTTCCTATTCTTTTTTGTTACCAATGCTCCTTTTCTCTCTTTTCCCCATTATAAGTACTTTACATACTTTTCCCTTTTTAAATAACTACAAATGATGTATGTCTAATAATTCTTCAGTAATAGTATAATTTGACTTAATACCAAAGTGCATTTTTTTAGTGGGTCAGTGTGGTTGGGTAACAAGGTGTTTCTGATTAGTGTTTCTAACTAGATGTTTAGACTCTTTGTTTAGATACATTTAAACATTAATACAATACATTAATGGTGTTTCATAGATAGCTAAATATTAGTTTTATATATATATATATATATATATATATATATATATATATACACACACACACACACACACACACACACACACACACACACACACACACACACACACACACACACTAGGTTCCCTTTTTAACTGGTGAGTAAATGATTGAAATGTTATAATATGATTTCTGATTTGAGGCAGCTGTTGTTACTTCTAAAAAGCTGTTTTTATATAAAAGGGTTAATTTTTTCATGATGTTGAAGTTTTGTGAGGAAACTGTTTGACTGTGTCACTGTTCTCATTGTAGAGATCCATGACATGCACTGACAAGGCAGCTTGACTGTTTTTTTTTGTTTTTTTTTGCTTTCTGTAAACTCTAAAAGCTTCATGATCTGAATTTCCTGCCGAAAATGTTTTTTTCTTCACTAGAGACAACTTCTGTTGTGCATGAGTCTATTTCGATACCGTTTAACAAGTTTATGAAGCTGCAGCATGAGGAAACAACAGTGATGACATCATTTGACCTTTTGAATTTGTTAAATGGTTGTAACTAGAATTCTTTTCTCTTGAAATTCTGTTATCCTTCACTAGACACTTTAAAAGGTAAATAATTAGTTCTCATAAAAGTGTTTAACTCCTTTGAAAATGCCTATGTTCTCTTATAGATGCATACATTCTGCAGATTCAGTGACACTATTAGTAGCTAAATGGCATCAGCTGAACTGGGAGCTGCATTAGAAAACTAATTATGCATATTAACATCAGACTTATGTTATATAACTAAACCTTTAGTAACTAAACAGAGGGTTGTAAGGCTCCCCTTTTTTTCTCTCCCCTCTTCCTGATGAAAGATGTCAACATAAATATCATTAATACATATGAGTAATATGTGTATAATTGCAAAATATAACAGTTATGTTGTAATAAGTGTTTATATATATATATATATATATATATATATATATATATATATATATATATATATATATATATTTCAACAGATCCTTACATGAAAAATGTTAGATAGATGACTGATAAAATGGTTAAATCATCTGATGTTTCTTGAAAAGTCTTGGAAATATTGACAATAGTCTTACCCTTCAGCTTCTAATGTTTATACATATTTTGATCTGATGTGTATTTCTGGCATATCTATGTATTAGAGGTGCTATTATCATATGTGACATATTCATACTGTATAGCTTCAGATATATTGGACACTCATTCTAATGTATATTTCGTGTATTCAGATTTCTTTAGTTGCTTTCATAAAGCTTTTTTTTTGTTTTTATACTATAGTCTAAGCAGAGATGGATAATTTGTGTCTTTTGGTATTGGAGAGGTGGTGGATGGATGGTTTAGTTAAGTTTTTAACTAAACCAGAAACTTTATGTTTCATGTATGTGTTTGTAAATAGTTTTGGGTTTTTGAAAGTAGTGCTTAATACATGTTATGCATTCATGATAAGTGAGTTTTCAGTAGATTTCAAGTCAACACAAAGAAAGGTCTTTCAGTTAGTAATAACATACACATTATAGTCAATGGCTTATAAATGTTTATCATTAAATATTAATGGTTTGAACTATAATGTCAAAAGAGCTGGTTTTCTTAAATATATCAAAATGCATAAAGCCCAGATGTTTTTACAGGAAACCCATCTATTAAAAAAAGATCTACAAAAAATACTCCTTCAATGGCTATACCATTCTGGCTGATTCATGTTTTAAGACTAAGAGAAGGGGCGCTCTTATTCTATGGAAATACTTACAGTATGCCAAGAATTACAGATACAATTTCAGATAAAGCTGGGATGCTAAGCATGGTTAATTTGGAAATCAATAGGAAGTATTATACTTTGATTAATACATACTGGATACAAGGACTGAGTACTAAATATGTTGACAAATATCTGGACCTGATTACTTTAAATGCAAAAGGGGAAATTATAGCAACAGGTGATTTTGACTGCCTATTATCAGACAATGATACTTCTAAAAATGGTAAAATAAAACTAACATCTCAAGCCAAGAAGTTAAATGACTTTACAAACCCGAAGAACCTTAAAGATATACATGGTCTAAGAGAACATTATTCCTTATTCTATACTCACTATTCATATCAGTTTGGTACACAAACATTGATGAGGTCTTTGTATCAAACAATATATACTCTAAAATAAGTGAAGTATCTATAACGACTTGTCCACTTTCAGATCATAATGCTATAAACTTTACATTAACTAAGCATACAGATGATTTAAGATTTCTACTGAGAATTCCTGCTTACATAACTAAATTAAAAGACTTTAGGGAATGGATAATGAAATAAATAGACATGTTTATGGAAACAAATGATAATGGTGAAGTGACTGATACTATACTATGGGAAACCTTCAAAGTTTATATATATATATGGTAGAATAAAATCTTGGTTCCTTAAAAAAAGGAGAGAGTGGGACAAAGAATTTTTAGACTTACAAAAAAAAATAGAAAAGGTAAAAATGGACACAAAACCAAATAACAAAGTAGCACATAATGAAATTACTTTGTTAAATCAAAAATACTTAGAAGTTCTGAATCATAAGGTAGTCATAAACCTGGAAAAATTGAAATTACAATCTTATGCTGTAAATCCCAAATACCTACATAAAATAGTGGTAAGATCCAACAAATAAACAATACAAATCTTATTAATGAGATTAAATATAAAAGTGATGGTTCATTTAAGAGTATATCTAACTTAATGGGCATATTAGAAGTGTTCAAAAACTACTATAAAGATATAAATAATAACACACCACTTTTGGAGACAGATAATCTAATAAATACTTTTATTCAAGTATAACTACTAAGGTGTCAATGCAACAAAATAACATATTAAATAAACAAATAACATTAACAGAAGTGAAAGAGCAAATAAAACATTTAAAAGATAATAAAGCTCCAGGACTCGATGGAATAATTCCTGAACTATATAAAATTTTTCCTGACTATATAATAAAGAAAATGATGAGTGCCTTTACTATGGTTAAGCAAAAATGTATAACACCCCCATCATGGAAATACTCAATTATCTCCCCCATATTAAAATAAGGAAAGGACCCCGAATCTTGTGATTCATATAGGCCACTTTCATTACTAAACACTGATTATAACATTTTCATGACAATATTAGCTAATAGGGTAAAGAAAATATTACCTAATCTAATACATAATGATCAGACAGGGTTCATGCTTCATAGAAAAGTGCAAGATAAAATTATTAAATTACTATCATTAATAGATATAGCACGCAAATACAAAAAAAAAAACTAACTATTATCCGCCTAGACATAAAAAAAGCTTTGGATTCTATTGGTTGGACTTATCTACAAAGAATTCTGATTGGTTTTGAATTCTCCTCAGATTTTGTCAACTTATTAATGAAAATTTATAGTGGGGCACAAGTTTATGTGAAAATCGGATCATGTCTATCCTCACCACTAGAAATCCTCAAGGGAACTAGACAAGGTTGTCCTTTGTCACCATTATTGTTTGCTGTTTCAGTGGAACCTTTTGCTACATATATCAGAAACAAACAAAAATATAAAAGGCTTTCAAATTAATAAGGACTATTGTCCTAAGATACAATTATTTGCTGATGATATGTTGTCAACGTTGGGTAATATTGATGGTTCTTTGCATGATGTTATAAATACCTTAAGCAAGTCTGAAATAATTTCAGGGCTTAAATTTAATCATAATAAATCCAAAACATTACTAATTAACAAAAAGATCAACAAAAACCTATTAGAGAATAGCCTATTTAATTGGGATAATGATGTATTATAATATGTGGGTGTCAGTATAAAGAGTACATGGAAAGAGTCTGTTAAATTAAACTAAAATAATTTAATAATCACCACTAGTAAACTAATCAAAAGATGAAATAAAACAATTCTTCACAATGGAGGATAGGCTCTCTTTAATTAAAATGATAATTTTACCTAACATTTTCTTTTACATACAGTCATTGACACTACCCCCTCCCAAAAACGTATTTAAAAAATTAGATTCCATGCTAATTCATTTTTTATGGTTCCACTTAAAACCTAGGATTGCATATAAATGGCACATTAGAGTTTGGAGCAGTACTGGGATGGCATTCCCTAGCTTAGATCTTTATTCCAAATCAGTTATAATTAGTGTAATATTACATTGGATCACACCTACCTATATATCTGTCTGGAAAACAATATATGACATTCATATAACTGATGTCAGAACTATAGAAAATCAGTTTAAGGAACAATATGAATAAATAGAGTTCATTGGCTTTTATGTGAATTTTGTTTATTTAATAAGAAGTTTTATCATTTTTCTTATGGCATTAATCAAATATTTAATAACTTTAAAAATATAATTGATTGTAATTACAACATTAAGCAATTTTTATTTCCTATATTCCCTATAGCATACTCCCCTGATTGCCTAGATTCTTTCAACATCAATGCGATGCAAAAATTAAAGGAAAATAACTTGATATTCTGGCATCAGTTTATTGAAAATAAGAGTAGTAAACAACTAAAACTATTTTTATGTAGTTTTGATAATAGTCAAGACAGTTGGTTGTTTATATACTCAGTACAGCAGTTTATAGAAAACAAAATGAGAGTATCAATTAACCTAGAGACCGAATCTATACCTAGTTTGATTCAGCTTTTTATTCGGTGTCTTGAAAAGACAGAAAATCAAAAATTATGTATCTCCCCTATCTATAAGATACTAAAAGAAGACAGTCTAAAGTTTGACTCAGAGTTTTGGAATTACTATGTAAAGATTAATGGAGAACAAATATCTGATGAATCCAAAAATATTTATTGAATTCTACATAGGTGCCTCTTCTTCATTATAATGGAGACTGTATATATGGAAATTTATAAACAGGAGTTTTTATACCCCGCATAAAATCAATCTTATATTCAAAAACAGTGAAAGTAAATGTTGGAAATGTAATGAATTACTAGAGGCCAACTGGGTTCACATGTTCATTGAATATATAAATGTTGTTCAATACTGGAAAGACTTCAGATGTTTTGTAGATGCTTTATGGTCTGATAACTGTCATATTTCTAACTCACTAATCCTATTCAGTGTTCCTATACCTAATGTAATACCTAAATCTCAGATTCGGTTACTCTGGTCAATTCTTGCAATTGCCAGAAAAGTTATTACTTTGAACTGGAAAAGTAAACAAGATTTGATGTTTAAAGATTTTATTAATTTAGCAAAAGTTGTTTGTAAAAAGAACTGCAAACCATTTGTTATAGAACTCATAACATTACTCATAAAAAAATAGCATGGCAAAAATTGGGAAACCTTTTGAACAAATACTGATAACTTCTCATGGATAAAATGATTTTTTATCATGGATGAATTTAAATATTGTAAATAGTTTGTTATTGTTTTATTGTATTTGTTATATGTACATTTGCATATGTTTATAATAAAAACAAAATAAAAATGTTTTTGAAAAAAAATGAATGTTGCTTAATACTCTCTGTCTTCACCAGGGAGAGTTTACAAGGGTGCCTTCTGTCCCTGATGCTTTTTATTTTCTAGTGGAAGTCCTTAATACTGACATCAAAAAATATCATTCAAAATGGGGATTTCAAAAACGGGGTTACAAAATTAGTTGATACATGCTTCATGGATGATTGTACATTTTGCCTGTTTGATCAACTGTCCTCCATTGACAAGTTTCTGTGGGATTTACTCCATCTGGTACCATTTTACGACTGTGTATCAGTTGGTAGAAAACAGGCTAATTCACACAAAATAATACATATTTAGCTCTTGAGCCATATGTTCTGAATAAGGGCCTGAAATGAAACAGGTATTACACTTACCTGGCTGGTAACTAGGCCTTCCTTTGAATCCTTGATTCAATTACATGTTACCCCTCTCAACACTGATTTAAACAATGTATTTGTTACATAGAACTTAGTTCACCTACCATTTCCGGCAATGATGTCTGCTATCAAAACATTTCTACTCTCCAAGTACTTTTTTCTTTAAAATACATCTCCCTAATTTTGGGTGACATGGTAAACTACAGAAATTAATTCTGGATTTCTTCAGAGAGGGTCATCCTCCCAAAATTAATGTGTCAGATGAAGTACTATGATTGCAAAATCTATTCCATTATGTCAAAGCAGATGCTGCTGTTGAGTTTGTTCAAGCTAGGCCTAATCCCCACCCTATTTTCATGCTATCTGAAATGGTACTGCCTGCATCTCCCATCAGTTTAATGTATGGAAGAAAAGAATGTATGGGACCCACAAAGCCATGAATTATTAATCAAAATACAGATGATGAAGAATAAATTAGTCAGAAAGGGGTGTTTGGGACAATCTTGAGCCAATGATAGCAGTAGTATCTTTTGGCCACAGTGAGTTAAAATGGGTGTATTTGTGTATTCCAGACTTTTCTAGTTTCCAGGTTACTTAGCCACCCCTAGTCTGGACTTCTGTGTCATTGAAAGTAGAGACCACCTTAAATTCTGGCAGTACTTTCATCTGGTGAGTCTTGGTAAGAATGCTAACCCATTATAAAATTTAGGGTTTAATACTTGATTTTGGAACAAATGCCAGTTCATGGAAGATGTTCTCTTTAATGTATAGGTTAATTGATCAGATAAGTAGCCCAATCTTTAAAAAGACTGGATCAAATTGGAAAGTCTCATTTAGGTTCATAGGTAAGTACTAGGCTATCAGCCCAAGGGCCTAAGTAAGCCTAGCTAACAAAGTTCCCTGGCTTATGCCACCCATGAAAGTTATTTTCCTGTGTCACTGTTAAGCAGAGCCACAGACGTTATCTCTGGGATGTATTTCCTATTTCCCATCCACTCATCAAGATTTTTCTTGAAGAGTGCTAATGGGGAACTTTGCTTGACATAGATAGGTAGCTTGTTCCAGATTATGGGAAGTCTCTGGGGCAGGAATCTATCCCTCCAGCATGTCCTGTTTATTGTGGTGACAAGGTTTAGGTCCCTAGAGTGTGTAGCTCAGAGGGATGGGGATTTCTTTAGGTGTAGCATGTCCAACATCTCTGGGTTTGACATAGCTTTATATGTTAGGCAGAGATCATCTAGGAGTAGGCGATATGCTACAGAGTAAAGCTGGAGTTTTTTTGAGACGGTCAGTGTAGGGCATCTGTTTGAGGCCAGTAATCCTATTTGTAAAGTACTTCTGTGGCCTTTCCAGCTGCTGCAGATGTCTTCTGAGGTACATTCCAAAAGGGGCAGTGTACTCTATAATGGGTCTAATAACACTGTTAGAAAACTTATAGGTGAATTTCAAGAATGTGCTAGAGTTGTTCATAAACTCCACTAATTCCATTGCTTCACTTTCACTACCCTTAATTAAAATAAACACATCATCCAGAAAACGTGTGTAGTACTTCACATTTCTAAATAGGGGGTTGTTTTTCAATGTAACCTTTTCCCAGTAAGCCACTACTAGGTTCGCCACGCTTCCCCCACATGGGGAACCCATGGCTATACCTTTTTTCTGTAAATAGTATTGATTGTTAAATAGAAAAAAATTTGATGTTAAAACAATATCTAGCAGTTGTGAAACCAAAGAGATCTCGTTTTTTGTAGCTCCCAAGCTTTCCAACATCAATGCACTCCATTCAATTGCTTCTTGATGTGGAATCGATGTATAGAGGTCGATGACATCTATAGTCAAGAAGTTGAATGTGGTATCAAAAATGATGTTGTTTATAGACTCTAGGAAAGTCCAGGAGTCTTTACAGATCTCAGATATTTGTTTTAAATATTTCGAAATAATGTCGTCAATTACTCTAGCACATGGATGAATAATACTGCACCTACCATCAATTAATGCTCGCATAGGTGGGTTTGAGATACTTTTATGTAATTTTGGACACCCAAACATAGCTTGTATTTTAGGTGTTACAATATTAATAAAATTAAAAGTATCTGTGTCTATTAAGCCATCTATAAGTAGGTCACGAAAATAACCTCTGATCCTTTTGTAGGCTCCCGTCATTTCATTATATGAAGCATTTATGTATGCATCAGAGTCTAGGATCAGTAACATTCTATTAACATATTCAGAATTATCAAAGATGGCTACCCCACCCTTATCGGGTTTTATCACCCTTACTGCTAGTTCCCGTAGGTTATTTAATGCTTTGGTTTGTTCATATGATATATTACTTTTAGAGTCAAACCATTTTAAACCGTGGAACAAATGCCTGAAGTCAAGTTCACATACATTTTCAAATGTATTCAGGTTGGGGTGTAGTGGGGGATTAAATGTGCTAGGTAGTTTGAAAGGTAATGTCTCACCTGCAGGCCCATTGCTGAACAGTAATTTTAAATTTAGCTTGCGGACATATATTTTTAAATCCAAGATAGTTTTTGCTAAATCTAATTTTTGATCCGGTACAAAGGAAAAGCCTTTTGCTAACAACTCTACTAAATCCTGGTCTATATTACATGAAGAAAAATTATATACTTTAAAATCCCCTTCTTTGTTTAATAAAATACTGGGTCTATCAAACCCATTTATTAATGTAAAGATTAATGGAGAACAAATATCTGATGAATCCAAAAAATATTTATTGAATTCTACATAGGTACCTCTTCTTCATTATAATGGAGACTGTATATATGGAAATTTATAAACAGGAGTTTTTATACCCCGCATAAAATCAATCTTATATTCAGAAACAGTGAAAGTAAATGTTGGAAATGTGATGAATTACTAGAGGCCAACTGGGTTCACATGTTCATTGAATGTAGAAATGTTGTTCAATACTGGAAAGACTTTAGATGTTTTGTAGATGCTTTATGGTCTGATAACTGTCATATTTCTAACTCACTAATCCTATTCAGTGTTCCTATACCTAATGTAATACCTAAATCTCAGATTCGGTTACTCTGGTCAATTCTTGCAATTGCCAGAAAAGTTATTACTTTGAACTGGAAAAGTAAACAAGATTTGATGTTTAAAGATTTTATTAATTTAGCAAAAGTTGTTTGTAAAAAGAACTGCAAACCATTTGTTATAGAACTCATGACATTACTCATAAAAAAATAGCATGGCAAAAATTGGGAAACTTTTTGAACAAATACTGATAACTTCTCATGGATAAAATGAATGTTTATCATGGATGAATTTAAATATTGTAAATAGTTTGTTATTGTTTTATTGTATTTGTTATATGTACATTTGCATATGTTTATAATAAAAACAAAATAAAAATGTTTTTGAAAAAAAATGAATGTTGCTTAATACTCTCTGTCTTGACCAGGGAGAGTTTACAAGGGTGCCTTCTGTCCCTGATGCTTTTTATTTTCCAGTGGAAGTCCTTAATACCGACATAAAAAAATATCATTCAAAATGGGGATTTCAAAAACGGGGTTACAAAATTAGTTGATACATGCTTCATGGATGATTGTACATTTTGCCTGTTTGATCAACTGTCCTCCATTGACAAGTTTCTGTGGGATTTACTCCATCTGGTACCATTTTACGAATGTGTATCAGTTGGTAGAAAACAGACTAGTTCACACAAAATAATACATATTTAGCTCTTGAGCCATATGTTCTGAATAAGAGCCTGAAATGAAACAGGTATTACACTTACCTGGCTGGTAACTAGGCCTTCCTTTGAATCCTTATTTAAACAATATATTTGTTACATAGAACTTAGTTCACCTACCATTTCTGGCAATGACGTCTGCTATCAAAACATTTCTACTCTCCAAGTACTTTTTTCTTTAAAATACATCTCCCTAATTTTGGGTGACATGGTAAACTACAGAAATTAATTCTGGATTTCTTCAGAGAGGGTCATCCTCCCAAAATTAATGTGTCAGATGAAGTACTACGATTGCAAAATCTATTCCATTATGTCAAAGCAGATGCTGCTGTCGAGTTTGTTCAAGCTAGGCCTAATCCCCACCCTATTTTCATGCTATCTGAAATGGTACTGCCTGCATCTCCCATCAGTTTAATGTATGGAAGAAAAGAATGTATGGGACCCACAAAGCCATGAATTATTAATCAAAATACAGATGATGAAGAATAAATTAGTCAGAAAGGGGTGTTTGGGACAATCTTGAGCCAATGATAGCAGTAGTATCTTTTGGCCACAGTGAGTTAAAATGGGTGTATTTGTGTATTCCAGACTTTTCTAGTTTCCAGGTTACTTAGCCACCCCTAGTCTGGACTTCTGTGTCATTGAAAGTAGAGACCACCTTAAATTCTGGCAGTACTTCCATCTGGTGAGTCTTGGTAAGAATGCTAACCCATTATAAAATTTATGGTTTAATACTTGATTTTGGAACAAAATGCCAGTTCATGGAAGATGTTCTCTTTAATGTATAGGTTAATTGATCAGATAAGTAGCCCAATCTTTAAAAAGACTGGATCAAATTGGAAAGTCTCATTTAGGTTCATAGGTAGGTACTAGGCTATCAGCCCAAGGGCCTAAGTAAGCCTAGCTAACAAAGTTCCCTGGCTTATGCCACCCATGAAAGTTATTTTCCTGTGCCACTGTTAAGCAGAGCCACAGACATTATCTCTGGGATGTATTTCCTATTTCCCATCCACTCATCAAGATTTTTCTTGAAGAGTGCTAATGAGGAACTTTGCTTGACATAGATGGGTAGCTTGTTCCAGATTATGGGAAGTCTCTGGGACAGGAATCTATCCCTCCAGCATGTCCTGTTTATTGTGGTGACAAGGTTTAGGTCCCTAGAGTGTGTGGCTCAGAGGGATGGGGATTTCTTTAGGTGTAGCATGTCCAACATCTCTGGGTTTGACATAGCTTTATATGTTAGGCAGAGATCATCTAGGAGTAGGAGATATGCTACAGAGTAAAACTGGAGTTTTTTTGAGACGGTCAGTGTAGGGCATCTGTTTGAAGCCAGTAATCCTATTTGTGAGGTACTTCTGTGGCCTTTCCAGCTGCTGCAGATGTCTTCTGAGGTACATTCCAAAAGGGGCATTGTACTCTATAATGGGTCTAATGAGTGTCGAGTAGAGGGGAACAATTACTTTTTTCCTGGATGAGAACCCTTTTGTGATGAGGTGTGCTATGTAGAAGGACTTCCTGACTACTGTGGTGATGTGATTATCAAAGGAGAGACTACTGTCCACCTGGGTCCCAAGGTCTCTTATCACACATTTGGTGTTAAGTAGACTGCTGCCTATGTGGTAGTTCATGGGTACAGAGTTTTTACCAAAGGGGATAACAATGCACTTTTTGGCATTGAGCTTGAGGCCATGGCTCTGACACCAGGCATCTGTCTCAGTGAGGCCCTTCTATAGGATGTCCACATCATTTGGGGACTCGACTATAGCTCCTAGTTTGCAGTCATCTACAGACTTCATTAGCCAGAGGCCTTCTATGTAAGCCTGTACTTTAGAGAAGTAGATACCAGACAGGAGAGGTCCCAGGACTGAACCTTGTGGTACTCCACTTGTCACTGGTTTGAAGTCAGATTTGGAGTCTGCAACTTTTACAGTGTGGGTTCTGTCAGTGAGCCAGTTGGCAATCCATCTTATGACTTAGGGATTTATACCTAGTTTAGTGAGTTTAGCTATAATTCCAGAATGGGGGGAATGGTGTCAAAAGCCTTGGCGAGGTCAAGATAGGCTGTGTGAACCACCTTACCCTCGTCTACGGCTTTGGTGACTGCCTCAAAGAAGTCGATCAGGTTCAGGAGGCATGATCTGCCTTTCACAAACCTGAACTGGGTGGGGTCCAGAATTTGAAGATTACCAATATCTTTGTTTATGAGTCCCATGATGATATGTTCCTTGGCCTTGCAGACCAGACTCATCAAGCTAATAGCATGATAGTTCCAGGGATCAGTGGTGGCTCTCTCTTTGTGGAGTGGGATAACTGTTGCTGTGCACCATTCAGTGGGTACAAAGCCTGATGTGAGGATAATTGAATATGGTGCTTAGGTGGGGAGCCAGTCCATTCTGAAGTTTGTGTAAAATGGGGATGTTGTCCGGTCCCATGGATGCTGTGTTTTTGGCTTTAGAGAGTGCAGCTTTTACCTGTGTAGTTGTGACTACAGGGACTCTGCATTCTTCCTGTATAGATATGGGCCCTTTAGGGGGTGAGGGGGGGGGGGTAAAGTTAGCACTGAACTTATCTGCTAGGATTTTGGCAATATCAGTTGGTTCTGTAATTTTTGTGCCATTCTTGACATAGCTATAGAATGCTTTGTGGTTGTCCTTGGAATCAGTTGTGATTTTGTTTTCATACCTAGCTTTGGAGGATCTTATAAGGGATCTCAACTTCTTACTGAGGCTGACCAGGGAGCTCCTCCACTCATGGGATTTTGCTCTGTTTTACAAGAGTTTCTTCCTTCTGTTGTACAGTTTGTTTATGGCAGGGGACCAACAGATTGGTTTCCTTTTTTGGAGGATAGCATCTCGGTTCTGTTTGGGATAGCACGATCCATACACTCATGTAAGTGCTTATAGAGTGATTTTGTGCAGGATTCAGCAGTCATAACTGTATTGTCCATCTGCATGGGTGTCATGAAATTTGCCACTTTTGTCTTAAGAAGCATGAAGTTGGCTTTGGAGAAACTTTTTACCGTGGTTTCCTTAATGGGGGGTGGTGGAGGAGGGATTTGGATATCTAGGGTGATTAGCTTATGGTTGGATCGGACCAACGAGGATTTGACTTCAGGTGTGGAACTCGAGTCACTCATGTTGGTAATAACTAGGTCTAGGATATTGTTGCCCCTGATGGGGGTGTGGATAAGTTGATCCAGGGCATTGGAATTTATGAATTCCAGAAAGCATTGAGCGAAGGAGTTGGTACATGAGTAATTTTCCCAGTTAATGGTAGGGTAGTTGAAATCGCCCAGTATTAAGGTGTTTGGTTGAACTCTAATGTTTCCCAGTATATCAAGAAAAGAGGAGTGGGAATCCTGGGGCATGGTGGGGGATCTGTAGCAAGCTACAATTTGGATTTCAGTTTTGCCCAGAGTTAGTTGCACTTGGATAACCTCGGTTGCATTATGCTGAGCAACTAGCCTGGAGGTGTGGATATCCTTAATGAATATGGACACACCTCCACCTTTGGTGTTCCGGTCCAGGTTACATGGCTGAAAAGTGTTGTATGAGTTATAGCCTGGTAGTGCAGGGGTGCTCTCTGGAGCCTTGAAGCAGGTCTTAGTCAATGCACAGATATCGATGTTCTCCATTTTAAAGAGGGCCTCGAGTGAGTACATTTTGAGATTTAGACTTCTAGCATTGAGTAGCATTACCCTCAGTTTTTGCTTGCCTGTTCCTGTTATGGTGGTGAATTTGTCATGTGAACCTTGCCTAAAAAAAGGCACTATAGGGACAGCAAGAGTCTTAGCCAGTATCCAGAATCCCAGGGGCGACAGGTGCAGTTCATCTCTGGCAAAGCATTATTGTCTGTCGACCATGTCATCCCAGGCAGACAGGTACTGGATCCCCTTAGAATGACACCAGAAGCTTAGCCAATTGATGAAGTCAATCATTTTGTCCTTGTACTGTGGTATCATTCTGGGCAATGGCAGAATGCTACTTAGGGCTAGGGTCATACCTGCCTGGGCTACAAGATCGGATGAGATCTTCCATGTCTCTTTTCATGTAGTCCAGGGAGGTATGTCTCATGTTGTTCACACCAACATGGACAATGACAGAGTCATATTTGTTCATGTTGTTTAGTGACCTGAGTGCATGGGTTATGTGGCAGATCCTGGCACCTGACAGGCAGCTGACAGTAACCTTCTCCTTGTTTAGCCTGGTGAGTGGGACATCAGTGTGCCTGACTATCAAGTCACTTATGACTTGTATGTTGGGTACGTTGTTTTGCCTTATGGGCTGTGGTTGAGTGGCACACTGAGTCTGTGGGCTATGTGTCATTTGGGTTGTGTTGAGGGGTGCAGGTTGCTTGCATTTCTGCTTTGGAGGTCTCTGTTGCTTGAGTAGATTAGTATTGAGAGCCTCAGCGAATGTTTGTGTGTTTCTATGTGTGTTGTGGTGCAAGTGCTTACCTTCTCGTTCAGTCTTGGTTGGAAGTTTGGCTAGATAAGTGCATCTCTCACAGGTTGTACTGTTGGGTGGTAGGAAGAGAGGGTTGTCTGTGTACATGATGCAATTGTTACATTGCCTCAAGATGCCTAGATTCATCAGAGAAACAGGAGAGAACACTGGGAGCTAACCCTTGGACATGCCTGAATAAAAAACTATTTTCCTCTAGATAAGTGAGGAAAGTGAGTACAAGAGCTGTTTTTCTCTAAGCAAGTGAGGAAAGTAAGTACAAAAACTGTTTTCTTCTAGGTAATGAGGAAGGTTGAGTGCTGTAGTAATTTGTGGCTTATTTAGTGCTTACAAGTTCTGAACAAGTGCTGAGCACGAATAAGTGAGCACGAATAAGTAAATTCAAGTGCTAAAACTAAGAATCTGTATCTTGACTAGACTAGTTACAGGAAAGAAACAAGTGAAAATGCGGGAGTTTAACTCAGAAAGTTGAGAGAGATGAAAAAATTGCCCAAACTGCCAATAACTGCAATTTCTGGGCCAGAAACCACTCCTTATGTGGTAGATAGGTTACGTAGTGCTTACCACTCCCACTGATAAGCTAGCAAGCTTCACTCTAACACAGAAATGCTTGGGGGGCTTAGCAGTTTACAAACAGTCCTGGATACAGCAAACCTGTATCTGGACTAGACTAGTTTCAGGAAAGGGGGGAAACAAGTGCAAATGCGGGCTTTTAAATCAGAAAGTTGAGAGAGATGGAAAAACTGAATATATCCAGGTAAAAACGCTGCGGGCTCCAAAATGCTCCACAAGAAAATGATTTACTAAGTAAGTTCTTTCCTCTTACTACATTGAGTAAAACTTCATCAGACAAGTGAGACACCTCAAGTCCCAGCACTTATATAACCAACATAACTACATGTTTGGATCACTTGATTGAAAATTAAAGAGCAACACATAAAATATATATATATATATATATATATATATATATATAGCATGACCAACAAATTGATGGACTACATATTATTTGCTAAAACAATTATACCTAAAACCTTAAATATAAAAACATTTAGTAAAAAAGCATTTAGCTAACATATGCATTCAGGTGAAGGAATCCTATATGGCCACCTAACTCAAGTAAAAGTGTATGAAGCATGAGAAAATAGGTTCTCTCTATCATCAAACATTAAAAATCTAATAAAAGCTATTGAAGGGCTACACCCATATCATAAAGTGAATCAAGTGCTCATGGTACAAAAACAATGACAAATAAGTACAAATATTAGTGAATTAGTCAAATAGAATTAAAAGACCCTAATTTGCCAAATAAGTTTGCAGATTTCTAACAGTAGATTGAAAGGCCCTCCCCTAGGGTCATATTCCACCTGATGAATAATCTGAAAACAAAAACTGTGTTAGGGATATTCATGTACATGTTTTGCCAAAGCATTCTCCACTCTGGACTTTTTAATACTGTACACGTGTTCGTAGACTCTGTCCTTGAGTCTACAGTCTGTCTTACCTACGTAGAAACAAGGGCAGAGTCTACAAGTAGCCAAGTAGACGGCACTCTTGGAAAGGCAATTGAACCTCTTATTGATGGAATACTTTTTACCCTTAATAGTGAAAGTTTGCCCCACTAACATATATTTACAATATGGACAGCTCTCACATTTGTGCATACCTACAGCCCTAGTTAGACTGGGTTTTACTCTTTCCAATAGGTTCTTAAGGTTAGCCTTTCTTCTGTATGTAATCCTAGGAGTTGGCTCTACTATAGGGGCCAGGTCTTTATCCGACACTAGTAGGTTCCAGGTTTTAAAAATAATTCATTTTATAATAGGGGCATCAAGACTGTAGGTTGAAATAAAAGTGGTTCTGAAAGAATCAACTTTCTCAGGATGTACATATGCAGCACCAGTGGTCTGTGTGTCCATCAAATGGGGCTTAGGTACTAAAATCAGACAGAATTGACCATTGATTCTTTTATGTTGAATTTCAAAAACCAAATCATCTAATAATTGTGGGGTATACACACGATTCATGAACATGTCATACAACACTTGACATTCCAACCTGAATTCCTTCTCATTGGACACCATCTGGGCCACTCTCACCAGCTGCCCCTTCACTACTGATCTTTTCTGCTGGTAAGGGTGACAACTGGTGAAGTGGAAGAGTGAGTTGGAGTAGGTTGGTTTGCTATGTATCTTAGCTTTAAAGGATTTCATGTTTCTGTCCTTATACATTTCAACATCTAGGTAACTAATACACTCAACACCCAAATTGTGTGTAAATTTCAAAAATTGGGTAGACCCATTTAGATATGCCATTAAATTTTGGATGTCATCCACGGTACCATTGTACATAATAAAAATGATGGTAAAACTGCCCAAACGGCCAATAACTACAATTTCTGAGTCAGAACCAATCCTACCTAGTGCTTACCACTCCCACTGATAAGCTAGAAGGCTTCCCTCCAACACAGAAAGGCTTGAGGGGCTCAGGAGCTTACAAACAGTCCTGGATACAGCAAATCTGTATCTAGACTAGACTAGTTACAGGAAGTGGGGGACAAGTGCAAATTCGGGCTTTTAAATCAGGAAGTTGAGAGAGATATGGAAAAACTGCCCAAACTGCCAGTAACTACAATTTCTGAGCCAGAAATGACTCCTTATGTGGTAGATAGGTTACCTAGTGCTTACCGCCCCCACTGATAAGCTAGCAGGCTTCCCTCCAGCACAGAAAGGCTTGGGGGCCTCAGAAGCTTACAAACAGTCCTGGATGCAGCAAATCTGTATCTGGACTAAACTAGTTACAGGAAAGGTGGGAAACAAGTCCAAACGCGGGCTTTTAAACCAAAAGTTGAAAGAGATGGAAAAACTGCCCAAACTACCAATAAACTACAATTTCTGGGCCAGAAAACACTCCTCTTGTGGTAAATAGGCTACCTAGTGTTTTCCACTCCCACTGATAAGCTTAGAAGGCTTCCCTCCAACACAGAAAGGCTTGGAGGGGCTCAGAAGCTTACATACAGACCTGGATACAGCAAATCTGTATCTGGACTAAACTAGTTACAGGAAAGGTAGGAACCATGCTTAGAGTTTTTTTAAGGAAAAGCAGCTAAAACAGCACTTAAAACAATTCAAGTGCAGTGCAAGCTTGCACATTTCAGTGTGTAGCAGTATTAAAGCAAATACAGTTTAAATAAATGCAATTTATTCAAAATGTATTCTGAACTGAATTCAATTGTTTTATTCAACTCTGAACAGTTAAAAAGTGTCAAAATATACTTAGCTGAGAAGCACACTCAGTCAGAACACAGGGAGATTCTAGCAAAGCTTTGCTTCTTTTTTTTTTAGTAAAGTGGAAAGGGAGAAAGGAGGAGCAGAAGATTTTTTTAGTAAAGTGGAAAGGGAGGAAGGAGGAGCAGAAGATAACTCAAGCTTAACAAACTAAGTGGGTTGGCCTTCTCAAATGTTCTCTCTGTAATAGGTAAAATGAGCTAATTACAATAGACTGGGGGGAGTGTTTCAGATGAAATTTACAGTAGGGGCGGGCAACTGCAAAATCACCAAGTATAAGCACAAGATACCAACAGGGAGGGTGGGTGGGAATACAGCACCAATATAAATAATAAGCAAATATATAAATACAGCACAGTGCAAATTAAGTTGCAAAAAGTGATGTTGAGTGAGTGTTGCAAAAAGGTCATGATTTTTGCGAGAGTAGGACCAAGCTTTGGCACTATACAGAAACCTAGACCATTTACCAACTTTAGCATTTACCCATTATAAAAGACTGCATTTGGTGCAGAGTTCATCTCTGTAGGGTTACCATATTTTTATCCTTCCACTTCCTGGTAAATGAAGGTGCAGAATTTAAACACACCCCTTGCCACATGGTAGTCATGCCTCTTTTTAGCAAGTCAAGCCCAGAAGCATCAGTTTTGAAGTGACATATACAATGACTGCATGGGTAGCCTTAGATGATATGAAGCCCCAGGCAAAGTGTTCTTCTGTACTTCCTACCCCTGCTATCTACTCTCACCGTGGTATACTCCCTAGCGCTCCTCTCTTTTCCTGCCACTCATCCCTCCTCATACTATCCAGAATACTATTTTGTTTGCTAAACTTTGTCTTACTTGTCAGCTTTTTTGTACATCCTTTCAAAACATCCTAAATGGACAAGAGTATACTGTAATGACTGTCTAGAAAAGACTTTCATTAAAGTGGTGTTCTGGGGGGCCACAAGGCCACCAGACGTTATTGGGTTCTAAATGCTCTGAGGTGCATTTTAGAGATTTTTTTACACAGCCTTTTGTCTAATGATTGCCTAAACAAAAATCATGGCTTAAAAAAGCTGCTATATTTTCAAGGAAGAAATAAATGATATTCAGAGCTTAATGTTCATGGACGATGACTTAATAGTTACCAACAAACTGAATAGCAGTTATCCACAAACTAAGAAGAAAGTGGTTGTGTGAGCACATAAATCATATCTGGGATGCTTGCCTTCCTCCCTACTTTCCCACTCAAAATGATAGTCACTTTCTATGTGTTCTTCTGGTGTTAAATTGGGATGGAAGTGAATGGACAAATGGCCATAGTCATACATTTCAGGTTGCTGCTGTCAAGCATCTACACAGCATGCTCCCTTGGCCTTAACCCTAAAAGGCAGACACCTTATGTGTACCCCTTTGAAATCAAACTAGGATGAAAATGAAAGAACAGAGCACAACAACATATTTCATCCTATTCCTGTAAGCTGGACATAGGCAACATACCACCTTTACCCAACACCCATTTGATAGTTATCTGTACATACATCTGATTCCAACTATAAAGAAAGTGAGACAATAACACTGACAGTAATTCATTCCAACTTGTTGCTCCTACACAGGGCCTAGACAAGCTATAATGACCTTTCTCTGTACACTGCTAAGATATGATTTTTGAGGAAAGTTAAAGAAATAAAGACCATTCCATCCTCAGCCAACACACAAGTTCTACTCATCTTCTGTATGCACTTCGGAAGTTTGACTGTGAGGAACATTGAAGAAATAATGATCACAGTACCCCTGGCCCTCATACTAATATAATGATCTCAGTGTCTGCCTCTAATTGGGGTCAGTTTCAGATTAGGTGGGACTCACAGCAGAAGACTGTATTAAACCACTTACGCAGCCAGGAATGATGTCACACAGAAACTGATGTTCAGGAATGTAGTCTATACCTTTTTTCCTACCTGGGAGATTTATGTAGACATCCACCCAATATTATTTTTCACACACACACACACACACACACACACACACACACACACACACACACACACACACACACACACACACACACACACACATACAGCCCCTAACAAACCAAGGTTATCACAAAATGCACACACGCACACACACGCACACGCACGCACACACACACACACACACACACACACACACACACACACACACCAAGGTTATCACAAAATGCACACACACACACGCACACACACACACACACACACACACACACACACACACACACACACGCATGCACACACACATACAGCCCCTAACAAACCAAGGTTATCACAAGATGCACACACACACACGCACACACACACACACACACACACACACACACACACACACACACACACACACACACACACACACACACACACACACACACACACACACACACACACACACACACACACACATTCACACACAGAGCATGCTTTATATAGACAAATTGGAAGAACATCAGTTCACGTATGACACAGTTTTGGGGTTTTGGAGGAATCCAGAGTATTTGAATAAAACCCATACAAAGAAAGAGTGGATATGCAGACTCCACACTGATGGTGCCACAACCAAGAATTCAGAAAGGGAGATAAGCACAGTGAGATGGCAATACTACCCACTGTGTAACTGTACCAACAGTGTTCCTTTCCCTCACACCCAACCTAGACCAAAGATTACCACTTATTGTGTGCACTGCTGATGTTTAACTGTGATAAAAAGTGAAAGAAATTATGTCAGACTTATGGCTCTTATATATACATATATACATTGTAACTCCACCACTCACACAAACACACTAATATACAAACATAAGCCACATCAATGATTCTTTTTACAATCCATTTGAATGCAGATAGGAAATCCAAGTGAAATAGTGAACATTTTAAGCAGCATGCTTCAGAAATGTGTTTGCTTTCAGAGTGATTCAAAATACATTTCAAGCACTAGCCATAACTATAGTGACTGCAAGCTAGGAGTCATTATCAACTGCAAGCTAGGAGTCATTATCAAATCCCCAAGTGATGCAGACATCCTACAAAAGGGCCTCTCTGAGACCAGTGACTCATGTCAGAACCATGGTCTGCTCAGTTCCCACAAATTACCATGTTGATGGGAGCCCACTGAACACTGAAGGGGCCATAAGAGATCTGGGCACCCAGGTCGACAGCCACCCCACCTTTGACAACCACATTGCCACTGTGGTCAGAAAGTCCTTCTACATGGCACATCTTATAACCAAAAGTTTCACATCCAGGAAGAAAGAGGTTATCATCCCTCTTTACTCATCCCTCATTAGACCAATCATCGTGTATAATGGGTCTACTTTAATTAAACAAAAGCGGAATCCGTCAAATACAAATCTGTCGACACAAAAACAATGAAACGCAATAATGTCAAACACGCAAAACTGCAAAATTTAAACATTGAAACCGCAATAGTCAGCCAACCCCACCGCCAGTAACATACTACCTACGCAAACACAACAACAAAAAACACATACATGCACTAACCAAAACCCTACTACTAACCCTAAATTAAAGCACCAAAATCCCACTTGGAACCCTACACTAAACCCCACATACACAACTATCTATGCACTGCCCTTAACCCCTCCCTAACCCTAAGGTCAGTAACAACCGCACACTTACCCTACAGAACTATACCCACACAAAGTAAATATTCCACACACATACACTTAACAAAACCCTACACTAAACTTTACATACATTACCTATCTATGCACTTACTTTAACCCGCACCCTAATCCTAAGGTCCGTAACTATCGCACACTTACCTTACGGAGCTATACCGCAGATGGACCAACTATGACAATTTGACATTTCCGATTTTGCTATTTAGTGCGTTCGACATTTCCACGTTTCGCTGTTTACGTATCGACGGATTTGTATTTGACGGATTCCGATTTCGTTTAATTAAAGTAGACCCAGTATAACACCCAGTTTGGCATGCACCTGACCAGACATCTACAACAGTTGGAGTGGCTGCAAAAGTACCTGACAAAAAGGATCCTGGGCCTTAAACACATGTCCTGCATGGACAGACTCAAGAAACTTCAGCTGTTCTCAGTCTCTTATCGTCTACATAGAGGTGATTTCCGCTTGACTTACAAAGCCATGTCCAACCCAGCCCTACTTGAAATACTGCACCTAAAGAAATCCCAGTCCCCCTGCGCCACACACTCCAGAGATCACAACCTCATTACAACAATTAACAGCACCTCGCTGGCCCTCTTCAAGAGAAATCTTGATGAGCGGATGGGTAACAGAAAGTTCACTCCAGGGATCATTCCAGTTGCCCTACTGGATATGGGCACTGTGAACTAACATCAGGTGGCACGGTGCCTGGGCAATTTTTTGGGCTAGGCTTGTAATGGCTCAGCCCACACCTATGAACCTATATTTCATGACAGAGACCCCGATTTACAGATTTCCTGACAGAGACCCTGATTTTCTGGCTGTTAGGAAACTTTCTTAATGGGCATTAACCTTACTTCTCTGAGATTTAAGAAGAGAGCTTTATTATCTGAGTATTTCATTTAGTGTAATGGCGTTCTTATAGCTGGTGGTTAAAGTTATTAGGCTAATTCTGCTGTTGCCTGTACAGCAAGGAAAAGTATCTACTTCTCTTTCAGATTCTAAATTGTAACTTTTATGTATTCATTATGCTCACTATAAAGTGTAGAAGCCTCTTGTATGTTGGCTAAAATTAATGTTTATCACTGTTGCTGCACTATTTTTCAAATGTGGGGACAGATGGCTATGGGTATCTCTAGAGACTTACATTGCTGTATTGGTAATTTGAGAGAAAAGAAGAACCAAGCTCACTGACACTCATCAGTTGAGTTTCAGGGTACATTTTTAGTTTGTTTGGTCATTGAATTGTGAAGAGTTGTGTATATATGGGGCTTTTATTGACAGTTTATTATTTTGTAATGCATGGAGTGTGGTGGTCATGTTGCGATAGTGGGAACAAATTAAATTTGTTAAGTGTTCCCTGGCATGAGATCAGATAACAGCACTTAGGGGTGTGTAACAGTTGTCACACACACTCCTAAGTGCTGTTATAGTTTGGTGTTACACTAAGGACTAACAACTGACAGTACTGGCCACAGAACTGAGACTAACAACTGACAGTACTTGCCATAGAATTGAGGTGGAAGACAAAACAGCTTGGTTTGTGACTACTGTCTCAGGTTCATAGGTTCTAGGTTTATATTAGCCTAATGACCACTATGGCCCTTAAAAGTCTAGCCATGCAACCTAAATGTGACCCATAAATTTGATTTACATGGGGTGATTTCTGACTGCCTCTGTCCATTAGAGGCATAGGTGCCAGACCAGGGATGAATTTCCAATTACCCATCCATTGATCCAAGTTGCACTTAAATAGGGATAGGGAGGAACTCTGCTTCACATGGATAGGAACCTGTTCCAGAGCATGAGACTTCTCTGAGAAACATATCTGTCACTCCAACATGTCTTATTTATGTTGAAGGAAATTTTAAGTCTTTTAATCTAGTAGTTCAGATGTTATTTATTTTGTAGTTGTGCAAACGATTCATCAAAACTAGTCTCAGAGATGCCTTGTATACCAGGCAAAGATCACCTCTCAAAAGTCTGTATGATACCGAGTAAAGAGCCAGGGCTTTGAGCAATTAGCATAGGACATTATGTTTACTCTAATGTATTCTTTTTTAAGGAACCTTTGTGGACGTTCCAGTTGCTGCATGTGTCTGGTCAGGTACATACCGAAAGGGGCGTTATACTCTATGATGGTCCTGATGAGAGCCAAGTGCAGTAGTATGATGACTTCTTTGGATCTAGATGCCAAGCCCTTGCTTGTAATTTGAACAACACAGAAAAATTTTCTTACTACCTTGGACACATGTTGGTCAGAGGCTAGGTTACTATCTACATGAGTTCTCAGATCTCTGACTATTGAATCAACTTTTAAGGATGTTATTAATGACATAGTTACCAGGATGGCAGACTTCCCAAAAGGTACTATAATGCATTTCGTAGTACTGAGTTTTAAGCCATGGCATTGGCAACAAGCGTATGTCTGTATTAGACCTTCTTGAAGGGTATTCTGGACTTGGGTGGGGGATTCTATGACTGCTCCTAGTTTGCAATCATCTGCAGACTTGGTTAGGCAGAGGCCTTTGACATTAGCTTTGACATCTGAGAAGTAGAGCTCTTGAGGACTCCTCTAGTGATCAGCTTCTTTGTGGAGGTGGCCTCACTGATTCTAACCTCCTGGGTCTCATCAGTGAGCCAGCTAGATAGCCAGCATGTTATAAAGGGGTTTATACCTAGTTCCATAATTTTGTTGACAATGCCCGAGTGAGGTATTGTATCAAATGCCTCAGCCAGATTTAGGTAGACAGAATGTACAGTTTTCCCCTCTTCCAGTGTTCATTTCATAGAGGTCCACCTGATTCATTTAAGTGTGACCTTCCTTTGACAAAGCAAAACTGGGATGGAGCCAGTGTCTGGAGGTCTCCTATGCCCTTATTGATAATTTCCATGATAATTCTTTCCATGGCTTTGCAAATAAGACTAGTCAGAGTAATGGGTCTGTAGTTTCCAGGATCTGTTGAAGGTTCTTCCTTATGAAAGTGGATGGTTGTTGCAGTTCTCCATTCACGTGGCACATGAAGACTATAGTTAAATAATAATTCCAGGGGTCCTGATAAGTTGTATTTTAGAGTATTCAGGAGGCATTTCAGGATGGCCATGTTGTTGGCTTTAGTCAGTGCAGCCAGTACATTCTCCCTAATTACAGTTGGAGGGGTTATGTTTAAGGGTATTATTGAAGGATGGCTGGGGTGACAGGGCAGTAAATTTGGAACTGACCTTTGTCCACTAACAGATTCTCTGTATCACCAGGCTTCGTGAATGTGGCACCATTAACCACCAGTTCAGGACATTGCTGTGTTCTGCCCTTGCGGTTTCTGACATAGCTGTAGAAGGTCTTATGGTTATCTTTCACCTGGGAGGATATCTTAATCTCCAAGTTGGCTTTGCATGACCTAATTAGCCCTCTTAGTTGTCTATTTACTTTGATGAGAGAGTTTTTATCGTTATGGGAATTACCTTTCCTGATCTTTGCCATATTTTTTTATTTTGTTGTATATCCTGTTTAATTTGGGATGCCACCAGGATGATTTGTTTCTGGGCTAGTTTAGGGCTTACTTCTGGTAGGTACAGCAGCCTCTATGCAGCACAGCACATGCTGATGAGGTCATAACAAGGCCAAGATATGCATATCCACAGCTAGAGGGGTTTGGCTTTATTGGCCTGAAATTGTCCATTAAAATGATGAAACAAGTCATGGGCATTCAGAATCGCCAATTAGCTGAAACACCTGATGTTCATAAGGATAATTTGCATATATCCCATGTGCCTCTTGCAACAAGAGGTTTGGGAGGTCACTCAGTGGAAGTTCTAACTTTGCTGGAGTTTTTATTTTGTTTTTACTGATTGGTTTTTCAGTGACCTTCTCACTCATTGTTTTAGTTTGTTGTTTGGGATATTTTTGCAGTGACCCTAATGATAATGGGCATCAGCTGGGTATAATAGCCCTGTGTTTCTAATGCTTAGTCAAACACTCTGCTTGTGATATCATAATATGAATATTGACAGCTAGTGGGGTTTGGCTTTATTGGCCTGAAATTTCCATTAAAATGTCAGAACAAGTGATGGCTATTTAGAATTGCCAATTAGCTGAAACACCTGATGGTTATAAGGATCATTTGCATGTATCCCACGTGCCTCTGATACAAGAGGTTTGGGAGGTCACTTAATGGAAGTTTTAGTTTTGCTGGAGTTTTTATTTTGTTATTACTTAATAGCAGGAAATTTGCCTTGGAATAGTTCCTAACTGCTAGTAGTTTCAATGGGATTATGAAGTTGATTTTGATTTTGAAGGAGACAGCTTTATTGTCAGATCTTACCAGGGAGGAAGACACATTGGGAGGGATGTATCATTCTCCCATATTTGTAAGCATGAGGTACAATGTGTTGGAGCCTTTAGTGAGAGTATTCACTACTGGGGCCAAGAGTGTTTGTATTTACGAAGTCTAGGGATTCTCTGTGCCTCTAGATTTGAGGCCATGTAAGATTCCCAATATATAGAGTGGGTAATTAAAGTTTCCCATGAGTAAGGTGTTAGGCTGGATGATAAGTGTCTCCAGTAGGTCCAAATATGCTTTGTGAGATTTTTGGGACATGGGGGGTGATCTATAGTGGGCTAAGATATGGTACAATATTTTGTCTATGGTGATCTGCATGTGGAAGAACTCCAGCATGTCATTCTGTTTGACCACCCTAGAGATATGCTTGTTACTGATATATATTGAGACACTTCCACCTTTAGCCCTTGTCTGCACAGATACTGCTCTAAAAGTGTGGAAGGCACTGAAACTTTGCAAAGCTGGGGTATTTCTGCCACATTAAACCAAGTCTCAATAAATGCACAGATATTTATATTCTTGAATGTGAGGAGGGCTTGGAGGGAGTGCAGTTTTTTTCTTTAGGCTCCTGGCATTTAGCAGTAACACCTTGAGGCTTTGTTGAGTTGATTTTCCCATGCCAGTAGGTTTGTAAATTTGGCATTGCCTAAAAAAGGCACTATGGAGGTAGACAAAGCCTTAACCAGTATTCAATGGCCTAGAGGGGAAAGGTTCAGACCATCCTTGGCAAAGCAATGTGATCTGCTGACCGTGTCCTCACAGGCTGTCAAATATTGGATCCCCTTTGAATGACACCAGAAAGAGAGGCAGTTGTTGAAATTAATCATTTTTTGCTCATATTGTGCAGCATCCTTGGTGATGGTAATATGCGACTCAGTGCCAGGCACAAACAAGCCTGAGACACATAGTCTGAAAGCTGCATAATGTCTTTTCATATAATCCTAGGAGGTACATCTCAGGTCTTTTACATCTACAAGGACTATGATGGAATCATACTGGTACCTGTGGTGTAATGACTTG
This sequence comes from Protopterus annectens, assembly GCF_019279795.1. NCBI lineage: Eukaryota > Metazoa > Chordata > Ceratodontiformes > Protopteridae > Protopterus > Protopterus annectens. Next base: position 527,741,497 of record NC_056732.1, read on the forward strand.
AGTGCTGCATGATTTGGTGGATCCTGGCTCCAGGGAAGCAGCTAACAGTTATCTTCTTCTTTTTCAGCCTGGTTAGAGAGACATCAGTATGTATTACAATGGAATCCTCTATGATGAGTGTCCTGGGAAGTGTGTTTGCTTTCCTTAGGGGCTTAGTGTTTGTGGCTCCACTGAGACTGACAGTATGTATGGTGTTAGGTGTTGCTTTTTCTGAGTGCCTGATGCATACCTTCCAAGCTCTTAGAGTAAGAAATTTGGACAAAGCCATAAATAAAAGTGGGACAAAGATGCAACAATAGGAACAGTTTTTAAATATTGCTCTACAAACTTAGAAAGTTGATAGAATAACAGGTTTTGCATTAGCATGAATTTTCTGAAGGGTATGACATCTGAAACTCAAATGTCTGTCATTATTTCCTAATATTAGTCTTTAATGATTTGGCACTAATTTGCCATAAAACCACAATTTTATGAAAAACAGACCAAAAATATGAGATAAAAATCTGGACATTCTGAGAAAATCTGTAAGTTGAGAGGTATGCCCTGAAGGCTTGCTAAGACATATTTTTGACAGCAGGTGTTCTAGGTGATCTTTGTTGTTTAGGAAGCATGCTTTTAAGTGCCTCAGAATACATTAGTCTATGTGTATGTTGTGTTCTTTGTGTGGTTGGTGTTGTGTGTGTAGTTTCAACAACCTGATGTGAACTTGTATGCAAGAGTTTAGAGTCCAGCATCATTGTGTAATTATACCTCCCACATACTGTGTCTGATTTTTTAAGGATTAAGTGGTTTTCAGTAAACATGAGACAATTGCTATATTGTCTAAAGATGCACATATCCACCAAGTTGACTACAAAGAAGGTAGGAAATTTCATATCTATGCTGTTTAGTCCTTTGCGTTGTCCATGCCTTTCAAATGTTTCTGAGTTTTTGTCTCAAGTTTTTGCGCTGTTCCCCATACATTTGTTGATATTCTAATAAATCGCTTGAGGATTTAAGAGTGGTGGTCATTGTTTGGTTGAAAATTATAGATCAATCAGTTTCATAAGTAATGTGGAAAATGTAAATGAGTAAGTTCTAGGTACATTATTGGCACTTTGTGTGGGAGATGTGACATTACTCAGCATGGTTTTGTAGCTGGTAGGTATTGTGGTAATAATTTTCTATATGTTTATGGGCATTAAAAGCAAGTTTTGGGTGAAGAGTTACTAGCAGGTATCATATATTTGGACACATTGAAAGTCTTTGATACAATGCCATATTTTAAGATTACTTCTTTATTGAAAGAAAGCAATAATAGCATATTTGTAGTTAGGTTGATTAGCAACTGGACAGGGAGGAGATGTTTGGTAAAGATTGGTTAGACACTTTCAGATGAAAAGGAAATAAAAGCAGGGATCCTTCTGGGTTCAGTTCTAGATCTCATTTTATTTTAGAGCTTTATGGCAGCTTTCAGTGGATAAAAAATTTTGGATGAGTAAATATGCAGATGATGTAAAAGTCGGTTCACTTATTTCTGGATTATCCAGGTAATTCTCCTTACAGTCATATTTGGATAACTTACTTGGTTGGGCTTCTGAGAATGATATGAAATTTAATGTCAAAAACAGTGTTAATGCATTTTAGGGAATGGAACCGTAAATATCCTTATGCTTTGGATAATGCTGAGATTAAAAATGTTAGTCCTGTAAAAGATTTGGGTATTAAAACTGATAACTCCTTAAGGTTTGGCCTAATTTGCTTGACATTACTAGAAGGTTTTTTTTTGTGAAATTAATAATATTTTTAAAATATATTTAGTAGGCACAAGGAGGTTTTACTTCCAATGTATAGGTCTATAATTAGGCCTATTATAAAGTGCTGTGGGTTTATATGTGTGTTTGACAGAGTGCAGTTAGAAAGGTTGGAAATAATTTAGAGGCATTTTGCTAGAAGGATACAAGTCGAGTGTAAACTATCATAACAGACTAAAGCTGTTAACTTTGTTTACAATTAATTATAAGTTAGTTAGGGGAGATTTAGTTATCATTTATAAATGTGTTAAAGTTTGTGGTTTTGAGGATGTTGTGTGTATTTATAATAGAACACACCTTTTGGATATCAGAAATAATTATTTTGTGATAGACTTGGTATATTATCTGAGTGACAAAATATTTTTCATTGGGATCTGGTTTGTGGTGGAATAACATTCCATTATGGGTTAGAAAGTCTGTGCAAATATCCCATAATGTTTGTACTCTGATTGCGAACTTTAAAAAAAATTGGATCTATGGATAGGCTCATGGTTATTTGACTTGAGGCTTTATGGAGGCACACTCTTTGAACGCCTTTGTAGGTTCTGAGCTTGTTCTCCTAACACAGAACATTGATTTCATTGAGTCAATGTGCCAGAACTAGAGGTTCATACTTATTATTGTTCAGAAAATACATATTGATGCACAACATCTTGATCTATTAACTTTTTACATTAATTTGATATTTAAAAATTGTTCCTGATTTTGATCCTTTGACCCCACCCCCTAAAATTCTTAGGCAAATAAGCTGAAAGGTGCACTATTCTTTGTTTGACAGCTCATACTAAGTGCTTTACCTGCTTTCAAAGCTGGTAAAGCACTTTCCGCTTTTTTTCTGTATTCTGTAACTTGGTAGAATATGAAAAAGATAAAGCTCCTTGCACTGTAAAGAATTGCGATCTGGTTACTGATCATTACCTTTTAATATGTGTTGTTGACATGAATGCTAAGATTCACCTTTCAAGATTCACTCTCAAAGTGAATTTCTTGGCACCCATGTCTCAAATGCATAATAAAGTTCTTAGTTGCTAGGCTTTCAGTCCAGAGGACCACTGTGGAGACTAGCCCAAATTCTCAGTTGCCCTCATGTGCTGTCTGGCTAAGTGACTTGCTTAATGTCATGCAGTAGACAAACAAGTGCTAAGGGAATAAAACTCTGTATCACAAGAACTATAACTCACTCTTAACCCTCTGTACCAACTGCTGGAGACCCAATCATAATTCTCTTATACTTTGTTCCTTTCAGATCACGTTTTGATGTTAAAAATGGTATGGCTATGGTTTCATCCTTGTCTTTGTTATTCTTTTCTACCTAGTATCATTGTATTACTTAAACAGAAAAAAATCAAAATAGAAAGCAGTGATATGACTCTTAACTCTTGTCAAGCTGCCATTTAAGACCCCATAAAGGAAAATATAACTTGAAGATGCATAACAAAAATGTTCACCTTAGAACTGCAAAAGCCAGTTTGTACTCATAGGTTCCATTATTAAACTTATGACCTACTTGTCTTCAGGTAACTTGAGTGCTAGAATCATATGTTACAGTTTTCTAATATTCGTATATACATTTTATATACACACACACACACACACACACACACACACACACACACACACACACACACACACACACACACACACACACATTCATGTGACAGAATGAATTGCAGGAGCATTTCTTCGAACATTTGGTTTATCAACTTTTTGTTTTGTTGGATGTGTGCTTTGTATTAACAGGTAAGTGAGTTTTATAGTAGTGCCTGTGTGTGTGTGTGTGTGTGTGTGTGTGTGTGTGTGTGTGTGTACATAATTTTTTGCAAGTCAGTGAACCTTAGTTTTGTGGTTTCATTCACAGCTGTCGGAGAGTTTTGAACTACTGCGGGATCTGAACTTCATTTAGTCATTTATTACTACTCTTTTCTATAATCAGTGTTACCCATTAATCTCTGCCTGGTCTGGTGCCTTAGACTGTAGTTTGGATTGTAATTGTGGCAGAATTGTAATTTCTACTGCAGAATGTGTGCTTCTTTGCTTCTACAGTTGTTTATATTCCAGCTCTGCCACTACAGTCTTATATTCCGTGCATCATTTGCCTACCTAAAGTTGCATTCCAGTACCTTTCTGTTTGTTGCATTTGCTGCTGTTGTTACATTTACTATTTTCCCCTGTTCTTGTGTCTGCTACATTGTTACAGCCCTCCCATCCCCTACCAATACATTAAGTCTTGCTTTCCCTGATGCTTCCTACTGGTTTTAGACAATTACAGTTTTCCTTGCCCCCACTGTAGATATTAAAGTTTCTGAAATTCTAACTTACCTGAGGTCATTTACGTATAGCTTAGAGTCATAAGACTTAGAAAACTGGGATGTGCTACAGGTTCTGAAGTTATTGAGCGCCACTATTGGATTTATTTGATGGATCCCTCGTTAGCTCATCTGTTATAAACTGTACAGAGGTGTACCCACTATGGGTCTTTTATTCAAGAGTCTGATAAGCATGGAAAGCCCTGAACTGTGAGAAATAAGGTTTTCATTAGAAAAGTGAAGGAAAAAATAACACTGAGCTGCACTAAGTGCACTGCCACCACTGGACTCGCTCTGTAGTGAATTGTCTGTACAAGAAATTTTTTTCTCCTTTAAGAGACCAGCAAAATCAATATAACCTTAAAAATCCAGGCTTTGTTGTACTCTACTGGTCCACTGGATGTGCAGTAGCATGTGCCACCCAAACCCTGCCCAACACCCAGCAACAGGTTGACTAGTTGACAGGGTCAGTGATCACTGACCTACAGCATTCCAGTTTGGGGAGAGGAAACAGAATAAGACACGACGGCATGCCTTTTGCAGAAAACATAATATTAAATTTGCCCGGAATGTATTAAAAATGCAACCAAACATAAAGTCATGAAAACTCCTTGAATAACTACTGCTTTAATCGATCCCTATTTCCTTCCCCTTTCCTTCTATTCTCCTTGTTAACCTATTCAAAACATACTTTCAGAGTCTTTTTCCATTTGATTTAATAAATACACCAGTCGCAGGAACACTCACAACTCATATGTGCTAATCAACAATGAATGTATGCATGATGTCACTGGCTAATCTGCATGGCATGCCAATCATTCATCATTGCATACCACATCACAGGCATTAGGCTTGTCAATCACTCTGGCCATGCCCATCCCTGCAAGAAACTGGCCGGTGGGCCAGTAGAGTACAACAAAGCCAAATCGAGGTCTGGGGCCTAAATAACCTATGACAAGGACAAATAAACACACCTTGAGCTGCAATACACCCATGAAAAAATAACTAGGCATTTTCTCTTGCCTTTGTAGTAAGGCCTTGCAAACAGTATCCTAAAAAACTGAACTCCAAGCAATTATAGTTACCCCTGCCCCCCCACCATTGGCAATTCCTGTCAAAACTATGGACCAGCACATCTCCACAACATCTGTAACCAGCCTGATTGAGATGGGTATCTTGACAGAATAAAAATTACCTCATGCTGTCTGACAATCCTCTATTACTCAAACAGCATACCACAGTATGTGAGAGATGTAAATATATGATGTTCTTGGAGGCAAAAGTCTAAGACACAGTAAACTCAGCCACCAAAATCCTCAGCAGTACACTACACATCACACCTCTCCAAGGCCATCACAATACACATAATCTGTCATATGCTGAGGTTCTAAAGATTAATTTACTTAAACTTGAAAGACCTCCAAAAGGCAACGCAAACACAAAGCACTCACATCAAGTTAAGCCTACCTCCTCACATAGCACAAGATGTACCAAAGTCACAGCTGCTAAGCCCATAAGGTAGGCATCAACCCAAGCAAACATTCTTGTTACTGTTGACTGTAGACATAAAGCTGTACCTCTTACCAGGCTGAGCAAAGAGAGAGTGATGGATAGTTGTTTGGTGCCAGGATCCATCAGACCACACATGCACTCAAGTCCTTGAACAAGTACTGGTATGAATCTGTCATAGTACATGTCAATGACTTGAGATGTACCTCCCTGGACTATGTAAAGACAGACATGAAGGAGCTCTGAGACTATGTGTACCAGGCAGGTAGAAGCCTAACTCTGAGCAGCATTCTACCTTCTCCTGGGATGATGCAATAATTGAATTCGATAATTGGCTTAGTTTTTGGTGTCATTCGAAGGTGGTCCAATATTTGTAAGCCTCTGAGGTTATGATCAACAGACTACACTGCTTCACTAGGGATGGCCTGCATCTGTCCCCCTCTAGGGTTTTGATTGTTGGCAAAAATATTGTCCACCCCATTGTGCCTTTTTAGGCAATGCCAACCTCATAAACTTACAGACATAACAAAGCAAGTGAAGGAAAATATGAAGGTGTTACTGATCAATGCTAACTCCACTCCCTACAAGCCTGGTTCATCCTAGAAGACATAGATGTCTGAGACATGTTTAAAAAGCCAGATAGCACTCCTGCTGTGCAAGGATGTAATGCATTCCACATGTTTAGACCAGTTACTGTGATGGAGGGGAAAAAGACAAAGCTGTCTCAGTCTTCATCCAGAAGAGACACACACATCAAGGCTAGTAAAACAGCATGATGGATTACAGCTTCTTCATGTACAAATAACCATCAGAAAGGTCACGCACCACATATTATCTAGCTATAACTCCCACTATGACCCAAGAAAGCCACAATGCCTATCTACAAGAACTGGAGTTACTCAGTATTAAATGCAATGCCATTTTCCTAGGAGATTTAAACTATCTAGTGCACAAGCACAGGTATTCCTTAACCTTGTCAATACAAATGCCCTGGAACAATTAGTTAGAGTGCCAACTAGAGGGAACAACATTTTGGATCTTGTCCTAACTAATATGGGGGCATCTTACACCATCCCTTGTGTATCTTCATCACTTGTTAGGTCTGACCATGAAGCTGTCTCCTTTGAAATAAAAATGAAACCATAAACCCCTTCCGATGAAGGTATCTTTAGAAATTTTTCTAAGACAAACTACTACCTACTCCTAAGTGATACTTTGGTAAGCTTCAAATCCCCAACAAACCCAGGTAAACTCCACTGAATATGCAGAAACATACATCACCACACCATGCCAGCATATAAACAGTTGCATAGATGCAGCTGTACCCTGTAGAAACTAGAGCAGGGCAAACCCTAAAAATACAAACTCCCATGGTGGAATCATAATATCAACAAATTTTACAATAAAAGGAAGAGAATTTTGACTAAAAGTTAGAAGGGTAATTTCCAGAATGAAGGAGACCTCATCATTGAAATAAAGAAATCAAGAGCTTAATAAAATCCAGAAAAGCCACTTTTGAATTTAAAATGGTTATCCAAGCCAAAGACAATCCCTCTTTTTATATATATATTTATAATCTCAGAAGCACAATGCAGCAGTGTGGTTAGCTGACTGTGAATTATGCTACCTGAATTTTGGCTGAAAACATAGCAAACCTACCGGTTGATACATTCAGCTCAAACTTTACCCCTATCTCTTCCATCTATCTCACATGATGCACCTAAAACTGATTCATCTCCAGCTGACATGCAACACCAAGTCCTAAACATGCTATCAAAAGCTAAAAATACTGCATCGATGGGTCTTGACAATATCCATGGATGCACCTTAAATAGCATGAAGCATGCTTTAGGCACTCCCCTAACAACACTGACCAACCTGAGCCTCCACACTGATTTTGTACCAAGTGAATGGAGAACAGATACAGTCATTCCCCTGCATAATGGTGGACTTTCCAAAGACCCAGGGAATTACAGACCCATATGTCTGAATGGTCTCATTTGCAAAGCCATGGATAGACTTATCATGGACCTAATCAATAAGAACATAGAGAATTCCTAAAAAATGGACCCATCTCAGTTTGGATTCATCAAGGGCAGATCATGCTTAATCAACCTGGTGGACTTTTTTTTGAAAAGGTCACCAAAGAAATGGATGAAGATAAAATGGTATGCACTAGATACTTTGACCTGACCAAAACTTCTAACACAATCTCCAACTCAGGCACAGTAGAAAAGCTAATTAAAATGGGAATAAACCCCTGCATCACCTGCCAGATTGACAGCTGGCTCAGAGATAAGACACAGGAAATCAAAATTGGGGAAGCTAACTCCAGAATAAGGCCAGTCACTAGTAGAGTCCCCATGGGTACAGTGCTGTGACATTTCCTATTTGTCATCTACTTCACTGAAGTAAAAGCCAGTACCAAAGGGTTCCAGCTGACTAAGTTCGCAGTTGACTATAAGTTAGGAGCAGTCATTGAATATTCAAATGACAGCTATCCTGCAGGCTCATCCTGTATGTATTCAACCACAATTTAGATCTATGGATGGGTAATAGAAAATCTACCCCAGGACTGTCCCATATTCTACTAATGGACAGGTGCAACTTCTAATTTTTTTATGCCATGCATGGGTCCCCTCAAATTATATATGGTATGATCACAGTTTTTCTCACTAGGGGTAATAGATAATTATTGACCATGGGATGGGCAAGGCCAGTCTGACACCAAATGGGATAGATTAATTCAAACACCAAAAGGGACACCGATTAGACTTAAAATCGTCCACAAAGACAGTTAGCTTAGTATTTACCTATGAATCTATGGAAGGAGAGAGATTTAGTGTTTGTGTGTGTGGAGAGGGTTAAGGTTAGGTAAGGGAATAGATTTAATAGTGCATGCATGTATGTAGTATGTGTTTGTGCATGCATATGTATCTGTGTCTGTCATGTTTAATAGTAGTATTAGGGAATGTTTTATTTTTAAGGTAAAGTGTAGCCTCTTGAACCACCTTTATAATACATGCTAAACCTAACTTTGTTCCTGCTCATAATCATAACCCAGCACTTTCCCTTAAAAAAAAAAAAAAAACACTTTCTGTAATACTACCACTAATCAGACAAATTAGATGCTGGTGTTATGGAGGGTTTTAGTGTAAAGGGCATACATGGAAATTACTTTCCTTTTGCAATTTTTACTATGGTCAGTGCTGTGAGTGCTCAGTAGTGTAATTCTTTGGTGAATCATATCAGAAGTTTTGCATTCAGTATTGTGTTGAATCTCTCTCTCTCTCTCTCTCCCTTTTCTCTCTTTCTCTCCCTATATATATGGAATTACTCCATATAATCAAACATTTATAATCTCAGATGTGTTTAAGACTGGCAGAAGTGATTAAAACGTATTTGATCACTTCTACCAGTATTACGCCTGTGCAAGGTCGTGCACTGTGGGGATCAGGGAATTTGCCCTTTCCCCACTGTAAAGCAGTCTCTGAGTTGGTATATATAATTAGCAGGGGGAGTGGGGGTGCAGGGGTGCTTGCCCCTTGCAAAAACATGAGTGTTTTGTTTTTTTCATTGTTCTGGCTTTTGATATTTTGGGATCGATCATTAGCCATTCAAGATTTGTGTATGTTGATGTTTAGAAGTATATCCATATACATCCATACACAGACACAGACACACACAGACACAGACACACACACAGACACACACACACACACACACACACACACACACACACACACACACACACACACACACACACACACACACACACACACACACACACACACACACACACATACCTCTCTCTCTCTCTCTATATATATATATATATGTGTGTGTGTGTATATATACATATATATATATATATATATATATATATATATATATATATATATACATATGGGTCCCCTTCTTAACGTCAACCCACAGTTCATCAACTGTCAAAACAGCGAGATGAAAACACAGTAATTTTAGAAGCACAAACTCCCGGAACATTGTATATCCTCTCCGAGAAAGTAACCACTTGGCCGCCATAGTGAACTGTGCCCTTTCCCTGCTGTAGTGCAATCTTGCAGTTGGTGGGGGGTGTGGGAGGTGAAGCCCCCACTTTGGTGGGTGTAATTTGCAACCGTTTGTGATTTTATCGTTGGTGGCCAAGTGGTTACTTTCCTGGAGAGGATATACGATGTTCCGGGAGTTTGTGCTTCTAAAATTACTGCATTTTCATCTCGCTGTTTTGACAGTCGATGAACTGTGGGTCGACGTTATGAAGTAGACCCATATAGATATATATATATATATATATATATATATATATATATATGTGTGTGTGTGTGTGTGTGTGTGTGTATATCCTGTGCAAGTGTGTGTCTATGTATTATTGTGCTTTGAAGAAGAAAGTATATTTCCTAATCATGAAAGGTGTTATATAATGTATTTTTCAGTGGTGATATTTGTTTTTAATATTAGGTTCCTTACTGTGTTGTAATTTCCTCCAGTGGTGTGCTCTATGCATAGACTTTCAGATGAAATTGAGTCAGTCATTAACTTATAAATTAGGAAAAAGTCACCTGAAAATAACGTCTAAGAAACAAAATAGAATGACAGTTCTTGAAGGCATTTTAAATGGTGCAGGTTTTCCAACCCTTTTGTTTTTAACAACAATGAATCAAACCTTTTCATGACATTCCAGGTGGTTTATTCAAAGGCCACAAAGCACTCCTCTGTATTCAGTGATGGGTCAGATAGGTAAGGAATAAAGCAGTGTAATGATCTCCCAGGAGTGACCAGACTTGCCCTTTACAATTAGGTGAGATGAAGAAAATGCTTTTCTGAATTTGGTAGAAATATATATTTTGTCAAAGTGTAAATTTTTGTATGTGCAGTCTTACAAGCACATGGCAAATTTGCAGTGCTGCCTTTGCCATAACGAATACCAGCAAACCCCAGATAAGCATCTTACTGTATGGCTGGACAGGCATGCTAAGACCACTGAATTCCCAGGATTTTGCAATTTAATCTGAACTCAGTGCCTTTCAGTAGTGTAATTTTATCAACAGTAATTGTATCTTGGCTAATTCTATTTTTTTCTTCCTCTCTCTCTCTCTCTCTCTCTCTCTCACACACACACACACACACACACACACACACACACACACACACACACACACACACACTCTCTCTCTCCCTCAATGATTGCCAGAATTTACTAACAATGCCTCTCCAGTGGTGCTACCCTTCCTGCTTTTGTGGTACCATGTTGCCACTACATTCTGTACTTCAAGGTCGCAATTACTAAAAAATTAAATTAAGCTCACCATATCATATTAGCTTCATAGTAGCTGCAGAAAAAATGTACTTCTGCAAAGGATGGTTATCAGTAGTTGTATTTCACTAGTTCTGTTTAATTACCCTAATACAGTCCGATAATAACCCAGCCACAAACACTTTTTAGTTCTGTAATAAAATACTTTACTTTTGTTAAGCACATGCTTTCTGTATAATTATACACAGAAAGCTGCACATTTGTATGGGGAAAGTCAAATAAAAATAGTTGAACCGACCATTATCATCAAACAATATTAACTAGCAAATAATTGTGCCTACTCCTACTGCTATCTGAAGGGTGCCTAAAATTAAGGTGAGGGACAAAAAATATAAGAAATGTAAGAGATGTCAAACTACAACTTTGAAAACTGAAATAAACAAGCTGGACAAACAAATTAAGCATAGTGTGAGACAAGATCAAGAAAAATTTGAAGAAAATTTATATAAAGATATTGAGCATAATAGGAAACCTTTTTATAGATACATAAGATGTGGGAGGAGTAAAGACACAAATTGATAAATTGTGCGCAGATTCTAAAATGTATTCAAAGACACAGGTTATAGATATAGTTGCAAAATGTTATGCAAAACAGTTTGGCTCCACAAAAGGGGTGGTAAGTTGTCCTAGTGACATCCATGTAACCCCAGATAGTGGAATAAAATTAGATTATATTAAAAAAGAATTGTGCAAATTAGATCCAAAAATAGCACAGGGAGGAGACGGAATTAGTAACAATGACCTGAGAACACTTCAGCAAGAACTTACAGTACCATTATATCTATTATTCACTAGGTCATATAAATATGGGGAGAGTCCTCAATATTGGAGACATGAGCTTATTAAACCTGCTTTTATGGGAAAGGGGAGTATGACAAACCCAGAGTCATATAGACCCTTAAGTCAACTTTCACATTGTGGAAAAATAATGGAGAAGCTAATACTGGATAAGTTATTGTCAGAAATGGATAGGTTGGGACTTGAAACCATATATCAGCATGCATATGTTGAAAACAGATCTATTACCACCTGTAACATGATGTTCTATAACAATATAATAACAGCTATGAGTGAAAAATTGTGCTGTGATGTAAGTTATATAGATTTAACTTCAGCATTTGACAGGGTCATACACATAACTCTGACCAATAAATTAATACAACTAGGTATTGATGTACTCTTGATAAGATGGATAGCTGTATGGCTTACAAATAGGACATGGCAAGTATCATACAGCAAATGGACAGAAGAAATCCTTGGTTACAGTCAGGGAGTCCCACAGGGCTCTATCCTAGGGCCTTACTTGTTTAGATTGTATCTTTCAGACCTAACATTTTCATCTGAGGTGTTCTACAGTCTATATGCAGATGACCTGAAACTGGGTAAACTGACTACATGTGTTACAGATAAGGTATGTCTGCAAAATAACTTGACTAAATTGACCATTTGGGCACATGAGAATAATATGCTGATAAATACATCAAAAACTAAGCATATGATATTTGGTAGATGTAAAGTGAAAGGTGAATATTTAGTACAGCACACAGTGATTGAATCTGTAGACTCATTTAATGACCTGGGTATATGGGTAGATTCAGCTATGAGTTTTTCTAATCATAGCAACCAATTGGTTAATGATAATTATAAAAGTATAGGCTGTATAAAAAGGTTTATAAAGTCTAGGAAATCAAAAATAATGAAGTCATTGTTTGTTAGTTACATTAGACCCAAACGTGAGTATGGAATAATAATATGGAAACCCTATAAGAAAACAATCATGGGTAAACTGGAAATAACACATTGAAATATACTAAGGGTATCTATGAATGTGAAAATTTAAGTTATTATGAAAGACTAAAATATCTGAACTTGTACAATGTGTCTTACAGATATCTAAGAGGAGATCTTATTCAGGTATATAGGGCATTCAGGAACAACTACCTCTGGGAATGTTTGGGGTTATCAAAAAGTACTAGAGAATCATCAGATAACCTATGTAGAAGATTATATAGGAAAGAGAAGTGTACTAACTGGTTCTCTGACAGAGTAGCTGATGCTTGGAACTGACTACCAAATTACATTAAAGCAAGTACTAGTTTAGATATTTTTAAGAAGAGCATAGACACTTACTATGGGAACAAGTGTTTTGGTATATTGGCAAGCTAGAAGGGCATTAATGCTTGTGCTTAAAATATTTGTATGTATGTATGTATTGTTAACTTGTAGATTTATTCAATATTTGGAGAAATGCAAGTCAAAGATATACAACTATAAAGTGTTTGTGTGGGGAAAAATACACTCTCACTCTCCTTTCTAAGTCAGTGCAAATATTTCTTCAAGGTGCATTCACTGTTGCTGTTATTGCTCAGAGTTCATCAGCATAAAAAAGAGAGTAACTGGTACATAGTTCTTAGAAACAATGGCTATTTTACTTACCAATACTCTACAGGGGTGTTTGTAAATCCAGAACCTCCAAAAGTATAGCTTCAAAAATAAAAAACAAGATGCTGGCAGCACAGTAAAACCTCTACAGGGGTGTCTTGTAACAGATCAACACTGGCAAACGAGCTAGCACTAAATCCTTTGACATGCTTTCTCCTTTCTGCATTTGGTCTAGCTTCCTTGGTTTTTCATTTCAAAATTCCAAATCTATGTACAAGGGCTGTCTTTACGTAGAAAATTCCAGCCCTTTTATATAGAAGCAGCAGCTTCTGTTTAATGTACGCTTGTGTGTGTGTGTGTGTGTGTGTGTGTGTGTGTGTGTGTGTGTGTGTGAGTCTGTGTGAAAGCAGTTTCATTCTTAGCATATTTGCTACATTTCTACTGAAAAACAATTATATGAGTTTTAATTCTGCACAGATTTTTCAAGATTCTTTCCCTTTCTATCACATGCTAATTTTTTGGAATAAATCTGTTTCTTGAGGTGAAGGTGCATGTTATTAGTTACCCTTCCCTAGTTCCTTGTCTTGAAAGACCATCTTATTTTTCATAACTGAGACCACTATTGTGCTGCTGTGCCTAGATGTCCACCAGTTTGACAGCTTGGATCTTGCTAGTTCCCATGATGACCAAGGAAGACCACCTTTGCCTTTTTCCTTACTAGCAGGTGCTTCCAAATTATAACTTTTAGCTTTCCCACAATTTTTCCAAGATATGATTAGGAGCACAGTGTACATGATGATACATATGACATCACTTACAATACATGCTCAAAACTCTGACAAATAATGTCCGAACTCATTAACATTCTATTCATTTCCTTCCCAAATCCTGTAGTTTTTGTTGC